>NW_026700609.1:0-98044 GCF_030435755.1 Ochotona princeps
GGAAACACTGCATGTTGGTGAAGGGCATATTGAAGAAGGATCAGCCGAGTGGTTCTTGTGGGAAAACAACTCCATTTGGCTCACTAACTTCACACACCATCAGGCTTCCAAGCAGCTCTCAAGGAAACTCAGTTTTCACACTCTATGCTTAGTGCCCTTTGTATGGCTAGGACTGAAATGAACCTGGTAGAGCATCCCACACAAACGAATGCTCCACATGCGGGTTTCACATGCCACCAACTCCACATTAACAGGCAACTTCAGCGCCACAGCCGTTTTCAGATAGCCCTCAATGCAAAGGCTCTAGACGCAAATATTGGTGTGAGAGCTAATTCAATCAAGGAAACACTGCATGTTGGTGAAGGGCATATTGAAGAAGGATCAGCCGAGTGGTTCTTGTGGGAGAACAACTCCATTTGGCTCACTAACTTCACACACCATCAGGCTTCCAAGCAGCTCTCAAGGAAACTCAGTTTTCACACTCTATGCTTAGTGCCCTTTGTATGGCTAGGACTGAAATGAACCTGGTAGAGCATCCCACACAAACGAATGCTCCACATGCGGGTTTCACTTGCCACCAACTCCACATTCACAGGCAACTTCAGCGCCACAGCCGTTTTCAGATAGCCCTCAATGCAAAGGCTCTAGACGCAAATATTGGTGTGAGAGCTAATTCAATCAAGGAAACACTGCATGTTGGTGAAGGGCATATTGAAGAAGGATCAGCCGAGTGGTTCTTGTGGGAGAACAACTCCATTTGGCTCCCTAACTTCACACACCATCAGGCTTCCAAGCAGCTCTCAAGGAAACTCAGTTTTCACACTCTATGCTTAGTGCCCTTTGAGTGCATTATCTAGGAATGAACCTGGTAGAGCATCCCACACAAACGAATGCTCCACATGCGGGTTTCACATGCCACCAACTCCACATTCACAGGCAACTTCAGCGCCACAGCCGTTTTCAGATAGCCCTCAATGCAAAGGCTCTAGACGCAAATATTGGTGTGAGAGCTAATTCAATCAAAGAAACACTGCATGTTGGTGAAGGGCATATTGAAGAAGGATCAGCCGAGTGGTTCTTGTGGGAGAACAACTCCATTTGGCTCACTAACTTCACACACCATCAGGCTTCCAAGCAGCTCTCAAGGAAACTCAGTTTTCACACTCTATGCTTAGTGCCCTTTGAGTGCATTATCTAGGAATGAACCTGGTAGAGCATCCCACACAAACGAATGCTCCACATGCGGGTTTCACATGCCACCAACTCCACATTCACAGGCAACTTCAGCGCCACAGCCGTTTTCAGATAGCCCACAATGCAAAGGCTCTAGACGCAAATATTGGTGTGAGAGCTAATTCAATCAAGGAAACACTGCATGTTGGTGAAGGGCATATTGAAGAAGGATCAGCCGAGTGGTTCTTGTGGGAGAACAACTCCATTTGGCTCACTAACTTCACACACCATCAGGCTTCCAAGCAGCTCTCAAGGAAACTCAGTTTTCACACTCTATGCTTAGTGCCCTTTGTGTGCCTAGGACTGAAATGAAGCTTGGTCAGCATCCCACACAAACGAATGCTCCACATGCGGGTTTCACATGCCACCAACTCCACATTCACAGGCAACTTCAGCGCCACAGCCGTTTTCAGATAGCCCTCAAAGCAAAGGCTCTAGACGCAAATATTGGTGTGAGAGCTAATTCAATCAAGGAAACACTGCATGTTGGTGAAGGGCATATTGAAGAAGGATCAGCCGAGTGGTTCTTGTGGGAGAACAACTCCATTTGGCTCACTAACTTCACACACCATCAGGCTTCCAAGCAGCTCTCAAGGAAACTCAGTTTTCACACTCTATGCTTAATGCCCTTTGTGTGCCTAGGACTGAAATGAAGCTTGGTCAGCATCCCACACAAACGAATGCTCCACATGCGGGTTTCACATGCCACCAACTCCACATTCACAGGCAACTTCAGCGCCACAGCCGTTTTCAGATAGCCCTCAATGCAAAGGCTCTAGACGCAAATATTGGTGTGAGAGCTAATTCAATCAAGGAAACACTGCATGTTGGTGAAGGGCATATTGAAGAAGGATCAGCCAAGTGGTTCTTGTGGGAGAACAACTCCATTTGGCTCACTAACTTCACACACCATCAGGCTTCCAAGCAGCTCTCAAGGAAACTCAGTTTTCACACTCTATGCTTAGTGCCCTTTGAGTGCATTATCTAGGAATGAACCTGGTAGAGCATCCCACACAAACGAATGCTCCACATGCGGGTTTCACATGCCACCAACTCCACATTCACAGGCAACTTCAGCGCCACAGCCGTTTTCAGATAGCCCTCAATGCAAAGGCTCTAGACGCAAATATTGGTGTGAGAGCTAATTCAATCAAGGAAACACTGCATGTTGGTGAAGGGCATATTGAAGAAGGATCAGCCGAGTGGTTCTTGTGGGAGAACAACTCCATTTGGCTCCCTAACTTCACACACCATCGGGCTTCCAAGCAGCTCTCAAGGAAACTCAGTTTTCACACTCTATGCTTAGTGCCCTTTGAGTGCATTATCTAGGAATGAACTTGGTAGAGCATCCCACACAAACGAATGCTCCACATGCGGGTTTCACATGCCACCAACTCCACATTCACAGGCAACTTCAGCGCCACAGCCGTTTTCAGATAGCCCTCAATGCAAAGGCTCTAGACGCAAATATTGGTGTGAGAGCTAATTCAATCAAGGAAACACTGCATGTTGGTGAAGGGCATATTGAAGAAGGATCAACCGAGTGGTTCTTGTGGGAGAACAACTCCATTTGGCTCACTAACTTCACACACCATCAGGCTTCCAAGCAGCTCTCAAGGAAACTCAGTTTTCACACTCTATGCTTAGTGCCCTTTGTGTGCCTTGGACTGAAATGAAGCTTGGTCAGCATCCCACACAAACGAATGCTCCACATGCGGGTTTCACATGCCACCAACTCCACATTCACAGGCAACTTCAGCGCCACAGCCGTTTTCAGATAGCCCTCAATGCAAAGGCTCTAGACGCAAATATTGGTGTGAGAGCTAATTCAATCAAGGAAACACTGCATGTTGGTGAAGGGCATATTGAAGAAGGATCAGCCGAGTGGTTCTTGTGGGAGAACAACTCCATTTGGCTCACTAACTTCACACACCATCAGGCTTCCAAGCAGCTCTCAAGGAAACTCAGTTTTCACACTCTATGCTTAGTGCCCTTTGTATGGCTAGGACTGAAATGAACCTGGTAGAGCATCCCACACAAACGAATGCTCCACATGCCGGTTTCACTTGCCACCAACTCCTCATTCACAGGCAACTTCAGCGCCACAGCCGTTTTCAGATAGCCCTCAATGCAAAGGCTCTAGATGCAAATATTGGTGTGAGAGCTAATTCAATCAAGGAAACACTGCATGTTGGTGAAGGGCATATTGAAGAAGGATCAGCCGAGTGGTTCTTGTGGGAGAACAACTCCATTTGGCTCCCTAACTTCACACACCATCAGGCTTCCAAGCAGCTCTCAAGGAAACTCAGTTTTCACACTCTATGCTTAATGCCCTTTGTATGGCTAGGACTGAAATGAACCTGGTAGAGCATCCCACACAAACGAATGCTCCACATGCGGGTTTCACTTGCCACCAACTCCACATTCACAGGCAACTTCAGCGCCACAGCCGTTTTCAGATAGCCCTCAATGCAAAGGCTCTAGACGCAAATATTGGTGTGAGAGCTAATTCAGTCAAGGAAACACTGCATGTTGGTGAAGGGCATATTGAAGAAGGATCAGCCGAGTGGTTCTTGTGGGAGAACAACTCCATTTGGCTCACTAACTTCACACACCATCAGGCTTCCAAGCAGCTCTCAAGGAAACTCAGTTTTCACACTCTATGCTTAGTGCCCTTTGAGTGCATTATCTAGGAATGAACCTGGTAGAGCATCCCACACAAACGAATGCTCCACATGCGGGTTTCACATGCCACCAACTCCACATTCACAGGCAACTTCAGCGCCACAGCCGTTTTCAGATAGCCCTCAATGCAAAGGCTCTAGACGCAAATATTGGTGTGAGAGCTAATTCAATCAAGGAAACACTGCATGTTGGTGAAGGGCATATTGAAGAAGGATCAGCCGAGTGGTTCTTGTGGGAGAACAACTCCATTTGGCTCACTAACTTCACACACCATCAGGCTTCCAAGCAGCTCTCAAGGAAACTCAGTTTCAACACTCTATGCTTAGTGCCCTTTGTGTGCCTAGGACTAAAATGAAGCTTGGTCAGCATCCCACACAAACGAATGCTCCACATGCGGGTTTCACATGCCACCAACTCCACATTCACAGGCAACTTCAGCGCCACAGCCGTTTTCAGATAGCCCTCAATGCAAAGGCTCTAGACGCAAATATTGGTGTGAGAGCTAATTCAATCAAGGAAACACTGCCTGTTTGTGAAGGGCATATTGAAGAAGGATCAGCCGAGTGGTTCTTGTGGGAGAACAACTCCATTTGGCTCACTAACTTCACACACCATCAGGCTTCCAAGCAGCTCTCAAGGAAACTCAGTTTTCACACTCTATGCTTAGTGCCCTTTGTATGGCTAGGACTGAAATGAACCTGGTAGAGCATCCCACACAAACGAATGCTCCACATGCGGGTTTCACTTGCCACCAACTCCACATTCACAGGCAACTTCAGCGCCACAGCCGTTTTCAGATAGCCCTCAATGCAAAGGCTCTAGACGCAAATATTGGTGTGAGAGCTAATTCAATCAAGGAAACACTGCATGTTGGTGAAGGGCATATTGAAGAAGGATCAGCCGAGTGGTTCTTGTGGGAGAACAACTCCATTTGGCTCACTAACTTCACACACCATCAGGCTTCCAAGCAGCTCTCAAGGAAACTCAGTTTTCACACTCTATGCTTAGTGCCCTTTGAGTGCATTATCTAGGAATGAACCTGGTAGAGCATCCCACACAAACGAATGCTCCACATGCGGGTTTCACATGCCACCAACTCCACATTCACAGGCAACTTCAGCGCCACAGCCGTTTTCAGATAGCCCTCAATGCAAAGGCTCTAGACGCAAATATTGGTGTGAGAGCTAATTCAATCAAGGAAACACTGCATGTTGGTGAAGGGCATATTGAAGAAGGATCAGCCGAGTGGTTCTTGTGGGAGAACAACTCCATTTGGCTCACTAACTTCACACACCATCAGGCTTCCAAGCAGCTCTCAAGGAAACTCAGTTTTCACACTCTATGTTTAGTGCCCTTTGAGTGCATTATCTAGGAATGAACCTGGTAGAGCATCCCACACAAACGAATGCTCCACATGCGGGTTTCACATGCCACCAACTCCACATTCACAGGCAACTTCAGCGCCACAGCCGTTTTCAGATAGCCCTCAATGCAAAGGCTCTAGACGCAAATATTGGTGTGAGAGCTAATTCAATCAAGGAAACACTGCATGTTGGTGAAGGGCATATTGAAGAAGGATCAGCCGAGTGGTTCTTGTGGGAGAACAACTCCATTTGGCTCACTAACTTCACACACCATCAGGCTTCCAAGCAGCTCTCAAGGAAACTCAGTTTTCACACTCTATGCTTAGTGCCCTTTGTATGGCTAGGACTGAAATGAACCTGGTAGAGCATCCCACACAAACGAATGCTCCACATGCGGGTTTCACTTGCCACCAACTCCACATTAACAGGCAACTTCAGCGCCACAGCCGTTTTCAGATAGCCCTCAATGCAAAGGCTCTAGACGCAAATATTGGTGTGAGAGCTAATTCAATCAAGGAAACACTGCATGTTGGTGAAGGGCATATTGAAGAAGGATCAGCCAAGTGGTTCTTGTGGGAGAACAACTCCATTTGGCTCACTAACTTCACACACCATCAGGCTTCCAAGCAGCTCTCAAGGAAACTCAGTTTTCACACTCTATGCTTAGTGCCCTTTGAGTGCATTATCTAGGAATGAACCTGGTAGAGCATCCCACACAAACGAATGCTCCACATGCGGGTTTCACATGCCACCAACTCCACATTCACAGGCAACTTCAGCGCCACAGCCGTTTTCAGACAGCCCTCAATGCAAAGGCTCTAGACGCAAATATTGGTGTGAGAGCTAATTCAATCAAGGAAACACTGCATGTTGGTGAAGGGCATATTGAAGAAGGATCAGCCGAGTGGTTCTTGTGGGAGAACAACTCCATTTGGCTCCCTAACTTCACACACCATCAGGCTTCCAAGCAGCTCTCAAGGAAACTCAGTTTTCACACTCTATGCTTAGTGCCCTTTGAGTGCATTATCTAGGAATGAACCTGATAGAGCATCCCACACAAACGAATGCTCCACATGCGGGTTTCACATGCCACCAACTCCACATTCACAGGCAACTTCAGCGCCACAGCCGTTTTCAGATAGCCCTCAATGCAAAGGCTCTAGACGCAAATATTGGTGTGAGAGCTAATTCAATCAAGGAAACACTGCATGTTGGTGAAGGGCATATTGAAGAAGGATCAGCCGAGTGGTTCTTGTGGGAGAACAACTCCATTTGGCTCACTAACTTCACACACCATCAGGCTTCCAAGCAGCTCTCAAGGAAACTCAGTTTTCACACTCTATGCTTAGTGCCCTTTGAGTGCATTATGTAGGAATGAACCTGATAGAGCATCCCACACAAACGAATGCTCCACATGCGGGTTTCACATGCCACCAACTCCACATTCACAGGCAACTTCAGCGCCACAGCCGTTTTCAGATAGCCCACAATGCAAAGGCTCTAGACGCAAATATTGGTGTGAGAGCTAATTCAATCAAGGAAACACTGCATGTTGGTGAAGGGCATATTGAAGAAGGATCAGCCGAGTGGTTCTTGTGGGAGAACAACTCCATTTGGCTCACTAACTTCACACACCATCAGGCTTCCAAGCAGCTCTCAAGGAAACTCAGTTTTCACACTCTATGCTTAGTGCCCTTTGTGTGCCTAGGACTGAAATGAAGCTTGGTCAGCATCCCACACAAACGAATGCTCCACATGCGGGTTTCACATGCCACCAACTCCACATTCACAGGCAACTTCAGCGCCACAGCCGTTTTCAGATAGCCCTCAAAGCAAAGGCTCTAGACGCAAATATTGGTGTGAGAGCTAATTCAATCAAGGAAACACTGCATGTTGGTGAAGGGCATATTGAAGAAGGATCAGCCGAGTGGTTCTTGTGGGAGAACAACTCCATTTGGCTCACTAACTTCACACACCATCAGGCTTCCAAGCAGCTCTCAAGGAAACTCAGTTTTCACACTCTATGCTTAATGCCCTTTGTGTGCCTAGGACTGAAATGAAGCTTGGTCAGCATCCCACACAAACGAATGCTCCACATGCGGGTTTCACATGCCACCAACTCCACATTCACAGGCAACTTCAGCGCCACAGCCGTTTTCAGATAGCCCTCAATGCAAAGGCTCTAGACGCAAATATTGGTGTGAGAGCTAATTCAATCAAGGAAACACTGCATGTTGGTGAAGGGCATATTGAAGAAGGATCAGCCGAGTGGTTCTTGTGGGAGAACAACTCCATTTGGCTCACTAACTTCACACACCATCAGGCTTCCAAGCAGCTCTCAAGGAAACTCAGTTTTCACACTCTATGCTTAGTGCCCTTTGTATGGCTAGGACTGAAATGAACCTGGTAGAGCATCCCACACAAACGAATGCTCCACATGCGGGTTTCACTTGCCACCAACTCCACATTCACAGGCAACTTCAGCGCCACAGCCGTTTTCAGATAGCCCTCAATGCAAAGGCTCTAGACGCAAATATTGGTGTGAGAGCTAATTCAATCAAGGAAACACTGCATGTGGGTGAAGGGCATATTGAAGAAGGATCAGCCGAGTGGTTCTTGTGGGAGAACAACTCCATTTGGCTCACTAACTTCACACACCATCAGGCTTCCAAGCAGCTCTCAAGGAAACTCAGTTTTCACACTCTATGCTTAGTGCCCTTTGAGTGCATTATCTAGGAATGAACCTGGTAGAGCATCCCACACAAACGAATGCTCCACATGCGGGTTTCACATGCCACCAACTCCACATTCACAGGCAACTTCAGCGCCACAGCCGTTTTCAGACAGCCCTCAATGCAAAGGCTCTAGACGCAAATATTGGTGTGAGAGCTAATTCAATCAAGGAAACACTGCATGTTGGTGAAGGGCATATTGAAGAAGGATCAGCCGAGTGGTTCTTGTGGGAGAACAACTCCATTTGGCTCCCTAACTTCACACACCATCAGGCTTCCAAGCAGCTCTCAAGGAAACTCAGTTTTCACACTCTATGCTTAGTGCCCTTTGAGTGCATTATCTAGGAATGAACCTGATAGAGCATCCCACACAAACGAATGCTCCACATGCGGGTTTCACATGCCACCAACTCCACATTCACAGGCAACTTCAGCGCCACAGCCGTTTTCAGATAGCCCTCAATGCAAAGGCTCTAGACGCAAATATTGGTGTGAGAGCTAATTCAATCAAGGAAACACTGCATGTTGGTGAAGGGCATATTGAAGAAGGATCAGCCGAGTGGTTCTTGTGGGAGAACAACTCCATTTGGCTCACTAACTTCACACACCATCAGGCTTCCAAGCAGCTCTCAAGGAAACTCAGTTTTCACACTCTATGCTTAGTGCCCTTTGAGTGCATTATGTAGGAATGAACCTGGTAGAGCATCCCACACAAACGAATGCTCCACATGCGGGTTTCACATGCCACCAACTCCACATTCACAGGCAACTTCAGCGCCACAGCCGTTTTCAGATAGCCCACAATGCAAAGGCTCTAGACGCAAATATTGGTGTGAGAGCTAATTCAATCAAGGAAACACTGCATGTTGGTGAAGGGCATATTGAAGAAGGATCAGCCGAGTGGTTCTTGTGGGAGAACAACTCCATTTGGCTCACTAACTTCACACACCATCAGGCTTCCAAGCAGCTCTCAAGGAAACTCAGTTTTCACACTCTATGCTTAGTGCCCTTTGAGTGCATTATCTAGGAATGAACCTGGTAGAGCATCCCACACAAACGAATGCTCCACATGCGGGTTTCACATGCCACCAACTCCACATTCACAGGCAACTTCAGCGCCACAGCCGTTTTCAGATAGCCCTCAATGCAAAGGCTCTAGACGCAAATATTGGTGTGAGAGCTAATTCAATCAAGGAAACACTGCCTGTTTGTGAAGGGCATATTGAAGAAGGATCAGCCGAGTGGTTCTTGTGGGAGAACAACTCCATTTGGCTCACTAACTTCACACACCATCAGGCTTCCAAGCAGCTCTCAAGGAAACTCAGTTTTCACACTCTATGCTTAGTGCCCTTTGTATGGCTAGGACTGAAATGAACCTGGTAGAGCATCCCACACAAACGAATGCTCCACATGCGGGTTTCACTTGCCACCAACTCCACATTCACAGGCAACTTCAGCGCCACAGCCGTTTTCAGATAGCCCTCAATGCAAAGGCTCTAGACGCAAATATTGGTGTGAGAGCTAATTCAATCAAGGAAACACTGCATGTTGGTGAAGGGCATATTGAAGAAGGATCAGCCAAGTGGTTCTTGTGGGAGAACAACTCCATTTGGCTCACTAACTTCACACACCATCAGGCTTCCAAGCAGCTCTCAAGGAAACTCAGTTTTCACACTCTATGCTTAGTGCCCTTTGAGTGCATTATCTAGGAATGAACCTGGTAGAGCATCCCACACAAACGAATGCTCCACATGCGGGTTTCACATGCCACCAACTCCACATTCACAGGCAACTTCAGCGCCACAGCCGTTTTCAGATAGCCCTCAATGCAAAGGCTCTAGACGCAAATATTGGTGTGAGAGCTAATTCAATCAAGGAAACACTGCATGTTGGTGAAGGGCATATTGAAGAAGGATCAGCCGAGTGGTTCTTGTGGGAGAACAACTCCATTTGGCTCACTAACTTCACACACCATCAGGCTTCCAAGCAGCTCTCAAGGAAACTCAGTTTTCACACTCTATGTTTAGTGCTATTTGAGTGCATTATCTAGGAATGAACCTGGTAGAGCATCCCACACAAACGAATGCTCCACATGCGGGTTTCACATGCCACCAACTCCACATTCACAGGCAACTTCAGCGCCACAGCCGTTTTCAGATAGCCCTCAATGCAAAGGCTCTAGACGCAAATATTGGTGTGAGAGCTAATTCAATCAAGGAAACACTGCATGTTGGTGAAGGGCATATTGAAGAAGGATCAGCCGCGTGGTTCTTGTGGGAGAACAACTCCATTTGGCTCACTAACTTCACACACCATCAGGCTTCCAAGCAGCTCTCAAGGAAACTCAGTTTTCACACTCTATGCTTAGTGCCCTTTGTATGGCTAGGACTGAAATGAACCTGGTAGAGCATCCCACACAAACGAATGCTCCACATGCGGGTTTCACTTGCCACCAACTCCACATTAACAGGCAACTTCAGCGCCACAGCCGTTTTCAGATAGCCCTCAATGCAAAGGCTCTAGACGCAAATATTGGTGTGAGAGCTAATTCAATCAAGGAAACACTGCATGTTGGTGAAGGGCATATTGAAGAAGGATCAGCCAAGTGGTTCTTGTGGGAGAACAACTCCATTTGGCTCACTAACTTCACACACCATCAGGCTTCCAAGCAGCTCTCAAGGAAACTCAGTTTTCACACTCTATGCTTAGTGCCCTTTGAGTGCATTATCTAGGAATGAACCTGGTAGAGCATCCCACACAAACGAATGCTCCACATGCGGGTTTCACATGCCACCAACTCCACATTCACAGGCAACTTCAGCGCCACAGCCGTTTTCAGACAGCCCTCAATGCAAAGGCTCTAGACGCAAATATTGGTGTGAGAGCTAATTCAATCAAGGAAACACTGCATGTTGGTGAAGGGCATATTGAAGAAGGATCAGCCGAGTGGTTCTTGTGGGAGAACAACTCCATTTGGCTCCCTAACTTCACACACCATCAGGCTTCCAAGCAGCTCTCAAGGAAACTCAGTTTTCACACTCTATGCTTAGTGCCCTTTGAGTGCATTATCTAGGAATGAACCTGATAGAGCATCCCACACAAACGAATGCTCCACATGCGGGTTTCACATGCCACCAACTCCACATTCACAGGCAACTTCAGCGCCACAGCCGTTTTCAGATAGCCCTCAATGCAAAGGCTCTAGACGCAAATATTGGTGTGAGAGCTAATTCAATCAAGGAAACACTGCATGTTGGTGAAGGGCATATTGAAGAAGGATCAGCCGAGTGGTTCTTGTGGGAGAACAACTCCATTTGGCTCACTAACTTCACACACCATCAGGCTTCCAAGCAGCTCTCAAGGAAACTCAGTTTTCACACTCTATGCTTAGTGCCCTTTGAGTGCATTATGTAGGAATGAACCTGGTAGAGCATCCCACACAAACGAATGCTCCACATGCGGGTTTCACATGCCACCAACTCCACATTCACAGGCAACTTCAGCGCCACAGCCGTTTTCAGATAGCCCACAATGCAAAGGCTCTAGACGCAAATATTGGTGTGAGAGCTAATTCAATCAAGGAAACACTGCATGTTGGTGAAGGGCATATTGAAGAAGGATCAGCCGAGTGGTTCTTGTGGGAGAACAACTCCATTTGGCTCACTAACTTCACACACCATCAGGCTTCCAAGCAGCTCTCAAGGAAACTCAGTTTTCACACTCTATGCTTAGTGCCCTTTGTGTGCCTAGGACTGAAATGAAGCTTGGTCAGCATCCCACACAAACGAATGCTCCACATGCGGGTTTCACATGCCACCAACTCCACATTCACAGGCAACTTCAGCGCCACAGCCGTTTTCAGATAGCCCTCAAAGCAAAGGCTCTAGACGCAAATATTGGTGTGAGAGCTAATTCAATCAAGGAAACACTGCATGTTGGTGAAGGGCATATTGAAGAAGGATCAGCCGAGTGGTTCTTGTGGGAGAACAACTCCATTTGGCTCACTAACTTCACACACCATCAGGCTTCCAAGCAGCTCTCAAGGAAACTCAGTTTTCACACTCTATGCTTAATGCCCTTTGTGTGCCTAGGACTGAAATGAAGCTTGGTCAGCATCCCACACAAACGAATGCTCCACATGCGGGTTTCACATGCCACCAACTCCACATTCACAGGCAACTTCAGCGCCACAGTCGTTTTCAGATAGCCCTCAATGCAAAGGCTCTAGACGCAAATATTGGTGTGAGAGCTAATTCAATCAAGGAAACACTGCATGTTGGTGAAGGGCATATTGAAGAAGGATCAGCCGAGTGGTTCTTGTGGGAGAACAACTCCATTTGGCTCACTAACTTCACACACCATCAGGCTTCCAAGCAGCTCTCAAGGAAACTCAGTTTTCACACTCTATGCTTAGTGCCGTTTGTATGGCTAGGACTGAAATGAACCTGGTAGAGCATCCCACACAAACGAATGCTCCACATGCGGGTTTCACTTGCCACCAACTCCACATTCACAGGCAACTTCAGCGCCACAGCCGTTTTCAGATAGCCCTCAATGCAAAGGCTCTAGACGCAAATATTGGTGTGAGAGCTAATTCAATCAAGGAAACACTGCATGTGGGTGAAGGGCATATTGAAGAAGGATCAGCCGAGTGGTTCTTGTGGGAGAACAACTCCATTTGGCTCACTAACTTCACACACCATCAGGCTTCCAAGCAGCTCTCAAGGAAACTCAGTTTTCACACTCTATGCTTAGTGCCCTTTGAGTGCATTATCTAGGAATGAACCTGGTAGAGCATCCCACACAAACGAATGCTCCACATGCGGGTTTCACATGCCACCAACTCCACATTCACAGGCAACTTCAGCGCCACAGCCGTTTTCAGATAGCCCTCAATGCAAAGGCTCTAGACGCAAATATTGGTGTGAGAGCTAATTCAATCAAGGAAACACTGCATGTTGGTGAAGGGCATATTGAAGAAGGATCAGCCGAGTGGTTCTTGTGGGAGAACAACTCCATTTGGCTCCCTAACTTCACACACCATCGGGCTTCCAAGCAGCTCTCAAGGAAACTCAGTTTTCACACTCTATGTTTAGTGCCCTTTGAGTGCATTATCTAGGAATGAACCTGGTAGAGCATCCCACACAAACGAATGCTCCACATGCGGGTTTCACATGCCACCAACTCCACATTCACAGGCAACTTCAGCGCCACAGCCGTTTTCAGATAGCCCTCAATGCAAAGGCTCTAGACGCAAATATTGGTGTGAGAGCTAATTCAATCAAAGAAACACTGCATGTTGGTGAAGGGCATATTGAAGAAGGATCAGCCGAGTGGTTCTTGTGGGAGAACAACTCCATTTGGCTCACTAACTTCACACACCATCGGGCTTCCAAGCAGCTCTCAAGGAAACTCAGTTTTCACACTCTATGCTTAGTGCCCTTTGAGTGCATTATCTAGGAATGAACTTGGTAGAGCATCCCACACAAACGAATGCTCCACATGCGGGTTTCACATGCCACCAACTCCACATTCACAGGCAACTTCAGCGCCACAGCCGTTTTCAGATAGCCCTCAATGCAAAGGCTCTAGACACAAATATTGGTGTGAGAGCTAATTCAATCAAGGAAACACTGCATGTTGGTGAAGGGCATATTGAAGAAGGATCAGCCGAGTGGTTCTTGTGGGAGAACAACTCCATTTGGCTCACTAACTTCACACACCATCAGGCTTCCAAGCAGCTCTCAAGGAAACTCAGTTTTCACACTCTATGCTTAGTGCCCTTTGAGTGCATTATCTAGGAATGAACCTGGTAGAGCATCCCACACAAACGAATGCTCCACATGCGGGTTTCACATGCCACCAACTCCACATTCACAGGCAACTTCAGCGCCACAGCCGTTTTCAGATAGCCCTCAATGCAAAGGCTCTAGACGCAAATATTGGTGTGAGAGCTAATTCAATCAAGGAAACACTGCATGTTGGTGAAGGGCATATTGAAGAAGGATCAACCGAGTGGTTCTTGTGGGAGAACAACTCCATTTGGCTCACTAACTTCACACACCATCAGGCTTCCAAGCAGCTCTCAAGGAAACTCAGTTTTCACACTCTATGCTTAGTGCCCTTTGTGTGCCTTGGACTGAAATGAAGCTTGGTCAGCATCCCACACAAACGAATGCTCCACATGCGGGTTTCACATGCCACCAACTCCACATTCACAGGCAACTTCAGCGCCACAGCCGTTTTCAGATAGCCCTCAATGCAAAGGCTCTAGACGCAAATATTGGTGTGAGAGCTAATTCAATCAAGGAAACACTGCATGTTGGTGAAGGGCATATTGAAGAAGGATCAGCCGAGTGGTTCTTGTGGGAGAACAACTCCATTTGGCTCACTAACTTCACACACCATCAGGCTTCCAAGCAGCTCTCAAGGAAACTCAGTTTTCACACTCTATGCTTAGTGCCCTTTGTATGGCTAGGACTGAAATGAACCTGGTAGAGCATCCCACACAAACGAATGCTCCACATGCCGGTTTCACTTGCCACCAACTCCTCATTCACAGGCAACTTCAGCGCCACAGCCGTTTTCAGATAGCCCTCAATGCAAAGGCTCTAGATGCAAATATTGGTGTGAGAGCTAATTCAATCAAGGAAACACTGCATGTTGGTGAAGGGCATATTGAAGAAGGATCAGCCGAGTGGTTCTTGTGGGAGAACAACTCCATTTGGCTCCCTAACTTCACACACCATCAGGCTTCCAAGCAGCTCTCAAGGAAACTCAGTTTTCACACTCTATGCTTAATGCCCTTTGTATGGCTAGGACTGAAATGAACCTGGTAGAGCATCCCACACAAACGAATGCTCCACATGCGGGTTTCACTTGCCACCAACTCCACATTCACAGGCAACTTCAGCGCCACAGCCGTTTTCAGATAGCCCTCAATGCAAAGGCTCTAGACGCAAATATTGGTGTGAGAGCTAATTCAGTCAAGGAAACACTGCATGTTGGTGAAGGGCATATTGAAGAAGGATCAGCCGAGTGGTTCTTGTGGGAGAACAACTCCATTTGGCTCACTAACTTCACACACCATCAGGCTTCCAAGCAGCTCTCAAGGAAACTCAGTTTTCACACTCTATGCTTAGTGCCCTTTGAGTGCATTATCTAGGAATGAACCTGGTAGAGCATCCCACACAAACGAATGCTCCACATGCGGGTTTCACATGCCACCAACTCCACATTCACAGGCAACTTCAGCGCCACAGCCGTTTTCAGATAGCCCTCAATGCAAAGGCTCTAGACGCAAATATTGGTGTGAGAGCTAATTCAATCAAGGAAACACTGCATGTTGGTGAAGGGCATATTGAAGAAGGATCAGCCGAGTGGTTCTTGTGGGAGAACAACTCCATTTGGCTCACTAACTTCACACACCATCAGGCTTCCAAGCAGCTCTCAAGGAAACTCAGTTTTCACACTCTATGCTTAGTGCCCTTTGTGTGCCTAGGACTAAAATGAAGCTTGGTCAGCATCCCACACAAACGAATGCTCCACATGCGGGTTTCACATGCCACCAACTCCACATTCACAGGCAACTTCAGCGCCACAGCCGTTTTCAGATAGCCCTCAATGCAAAGGCTCTAGACGCAAATATTGGTGTGAGAGCTAATTCAATCAAGGAAACACTGCCTGTTTGTGAAGGGCATATTGAAGAAGGATCAGCCGAGTGGTTCTTGTGGGAGAACAACTCCATTTGGCTCACTAACTTCACACACCATCAGGCTTCCAAGCAGCTCTCAAGGAAACTCAGTTTTCACACTCTATGCTTAGTGCCCTTTGTATGGCTAGGACTGAAATGAACCTGGTAGAGCATCCCACACAAACGAATGCTCCACATGCGGGTTTCACTTGCCACCAACTCCACATTCACAGGCAACTTCAGCGCCACAGCCGTTTTCAGATAGCCCTCAATGCAAAGGCTCTAGACGCAAATATTGGTGTGAGAGCTAATTCAATCAAGGAAACACTGCATGTTGGTGAAGGGCATATTGAAGAAGGATCAGCCGAGTGGTTCTTGTGGGAGAACAACTCCATTTGGCTCACTAACTTCACACACCATCAGGCTTCCAAGCAGCTCTCAAGGAAACTCAGTTTTCACACTCTATGCTTAGTGCCCTTTGAGTGCATTATCTAGGAATGAACCTGGTAGAGCATCCCACACAAACGAATGCTCCACATGCGGGTTTCACATGCCACCAACTCCACATTCACAGGCAACTTCAGCGCCACAGCCGTTTTCAGATAGCCCTCAATGCAAAGGCTCTAGACGCAAATATTGGTGTGAGAGCTAATTCAATCAAGGAAACACTGCATGTTGGTGAAGGGCATATTGAAGAAGGATCAGCCGAGTGGTTCTTGTGGGAGAACAACTCCATTTGGCTCACTAACTTCACACACCATCAGGCTTCCAAGCAGCTCTCAAGGAAACTCAGTTTTCACACTCTATGTTTAGTGCCCTTTGAGTGCATTATCTAGGAATGAACCTGGTAGAGCATCCCACACAAACGAATGCTCCACATGCGGGTTTCACATGCCACCAACTCCACATTCACAGGCAACTTCAGCGCCACAGCCGTTTTCAGATAGCCCTCAATGCAAAGGCTCTAGACGCAAATATTGGTGTGAGAGCTAATTCAATCAAGGAAACACTGCATGTTGGTGAAGGGCATATTGAAGAAGGATCAGCCGCGTGGTTCTTGTGGGAGAACAACTCCATTTGGCTCACTAACTTCACACACCATCAGGCTTCCAAGCAGCTCTCAAGGAAACTCAGTTTTCACACTCTATGCTTAGTGCCCTTTGTATGGCTAGGACTGAAATGAACCTGGTAGAGCATCCCACACAAACGAATGCTCCACATGCGGGTTTCACTTGCCACCAACTCCACATTAACAGGCAACTTCAGCGCCACAGCCGTTTTCAGATAGCCCTCAATGCAAAGGCTCTAGACGCAAATATTGGTGTGAGAGCTAATTCAATCAAGGAAACACTGCATGTTGGTGAAGGGCATATTGAAGAAGGATCAGCCAAGTGGTTCTTGTGGGAGAACAACTCCATTTGGCTCACTAACTTCACACACCATCAGGCTTCCAAGCAGCTCTCAAGGAAACTCAGTTTTCACACTCTATGCTTAGTGCCCTTTGAGTGCATTATCTAGGAATGAACCTGGTAGAGCATCCCACACAAACGAATGCTCCACATGCGGGTTTCACATGCCACCAACTCCACATTCACAGGCAACTTCAGCGCCACAGCCGTTTTCAGACAGCCCTCAATGCAAAGGCTCTAGACGCAAATATTGGTGTGAGAGCTAATTCAATCAAGGAAACACTGCATGTTGGTGAAGGGCATATTGAAGAAGGATCAGCCGAGTGGTTCTTGTGGGAGAACAACTCCATTTGGCTCCCTAACTTCACACACCATCAGGCTTCCAAGCAGCTCTCAAGGAAACTCAGTTTTCACACTCTATGCTTAGTGCCCTTTGAGTGCATTATCTAGGAATGAACCTGATAGAGCATCCCACACAAACGAATGCTCCACATGCGGGTTTCACATGCCACCAACTCCACATTCACAGGCAACTTCAGCGCCACAGCCGTTTTCAGATAGCCCTCAATGCAAAGGCTCTAGACGCAAATATTGGTGTGAGAGCTAATTCAATCAAGGAAACACTGCATGTTGGTGAAGGGCATATTGAAGAAGGATCAGCCGAGTGGTTCTTGTGGGAGAACAACTCCATTTGGCTCACTAACTTCACACACCATCAGGCTTCCAAGCAGCTCTCAAGGAAACTCAGTTTTCACACTCTATGCTTAGTGCCCTTTGAGTGCATTATGTAGGAATGAACCTGGTAGAGCATCCCACACAAACGAATGCTCCACATGCGGGTTTCACATGCCACCAACTCCACATTCACAGGCAACTTCAGCGCCACAGCCGTTTTCAGATAGCCCACAATGCAAAGGCTCTAGACGCAAATATTGGTGTGAGAGCTAATTCAATCAAGGAAACACTGCATGTTGGTGAAGGGCATATTGAAGAAGGATCAGCCGAGTGGTTCTTGTGGGAGAACAACTCCATTTGGCTCACTAACTTCACACACCATCAGGCTTCCAAGCAGCTCTCAAGGAAACTCAGTTTTCACACTCTATGCTTAGTGCCCTTTGTGTGCCTAGGACTGAAATGAAGCTTGGTCAGCATCCCACACAAACGAATGCTCCACATGCGGGTTTCACATGCCACCAACTCCACATTCACAGGCAACTTCAGCGCCACAGCCGTTTTCAGATAGCCCTCAAAGCAAAGGCTCTAGACGCAAATATTGGTGTGAGAGCTAATTCAATCAAGGAAACACTGCATCTTGGTGAATGGCATATTGAAGAAGGATCAGCCGAGTGGTTCTTGTGGGAGAACAACTCCATTTGGCTCACTAACTTCACACACCATCAGGCTTCCAAGCAGCTCTCAAGGAAACTCAGTTTTCACACTCTATGCTTAATGCCCTTTGTGTGCCTAGGACTGAAATGAAGCTTGGTCAGCATCCCACACAAACGAATGCTCCACATGCGGGTTTCACATGCCACCAACTCCACATTCACAGGCAACTTCAGCGCCACAGCCGTTTTCAGATAGCCCTCAATGCAAAGGCTCTAGACGCAAATATTGGTGTGAGAGCTAATTCAATCAAGGAAACACTGCATGTTGGTGAAGGGCATATTGAAGAAGGATCAGTCGAGTGGTTCTTGTGGGAGAACAACTCCATTTGGCTCACTAACTTCACACACCATCAGGCTTCCAAGCAGCTCTCAAGGAAACTCAGTTTTCACACTCTATGCTTAGTGCTCTTTGAGTGCATTATCTAGGAATGAACCTGGTAGAGCATCCCACACAAACGAATGCTCCACATGCGGGTTTCACATGCCACCAACTCCACATTCACAGGCAACTTCAGCGCCACAGCCGTTTTCAGATAGCCCTCAATGCAAAGGCTCTAGACGCAAATATTGGTGTGAGAGCTAATTCAATCAAGGAAACACTGCATGTTGGTGAAGGGCATATTGAAGAAGGATCAGCCGAGTGGTTCTTGTGGGAGAACAACTCCATTTGGCTCCCTAACTTCACACACCATCGGGCTTCCAAGCAGCTCTCAAGGAAACTCAGTTTTCACACTCTATGTTTAGTGCCCTTTGAGTGCATTATCTAGGAATGAACCTGGTAGAGCATCCCACACAAACGAATGCTCCACATGCGGGTTTCACATGCCACCAACTCCACATTCACAGGCAACTTCAGCGCCACAGCCGTTTTCAGATAGCCCTCAATGCAAAGGCTCTAGACGCAAATATTGGTGTGAGAGCTAATTCAATCAAGGAAACACTGCATGTTGGTGAAGGGCATATTGAAGAAGGATCAGCCGAGTGGTTCTTGTGGGAGAACAACTCCATTTGGCTCACTAACTTCACACACCATCAGGCTTCCAAGCAGCTATCAAGGAAACTCAGTTTTCACACTCTATGCTTAGTGCCCTTTGAGTGCATTATCTAGGAATGAACCTGGTAGAGCATCCCACACAAACGAATGCTCCACATGCGGGTTTCACATGCCACCAACTCCACATTCACAGGCAACTTCAGCGCCACAGCCGTTTTCAGATAGCCCACAATGCAAAGGCTCTAGACGCAAATATTGGTGTGAGAGCTAATTCAATCAAGGAAACACTGCATGTTGGTGAAGGGCATATTGAAGAAGGATCAACCGAGTGGTTCTTGTGGGAGAACAACTCCATTTGGCTCACTAACTTCACACACCATCAGGCTTCCAAGCAGCTCTCAAGGAAACTCAGTTTTCACACTCTATGCTTAGTGCCCTTTGTGTGCCTAGGACTGAAATGAAGCTTGGTCAGCATCCCACACAAACGAATGCTCCACATGCGGGTTTCACATGCCACCAACTCCACATTCACAGGCAACTTCAGCGCCACAGCCGTTTTCAGATAGCCCTCAATGCAAAGGCTCTAGACGCAAATATTGGTGTGAGAGCTAATTCAATCAAGGAAACACTGCATGTTGGTGAAGGGCATATTGAAGAAGGATCAGCCGAGTGGTTCTTGTGGGAGAACAACTCCATTTGGCTCACTAACTTCACACACCATCAGGCTTCCAAGCAGCTCTCAAGGAAACTCAGTTTTCACACTCTATGCTTAGTGCCCTTTGCATGGCTAGGACTGAAATGAACCTGGTAGAGCATCCCACACAAACGAATGCTCCACATGCCGGTTTCACTTGCCACCAACTCCTCATTCACAGACAACTTCAGCGCCACAGCCGTTTTCAGATAGCCCTCAATGCAAAGGCTCTAGATGCAAATATTGGTGTGAGAGCTAATTCAATCAAGGAAACACTGCATGTTGGTGAAGGGCATATTGAAGAAGGATCAGCCGAGTGGTTCTTGTGGGAGAACAACTCCATTTGGCTCACTAACTTCACACACCATCAGGCTTCCAAGCAGCTCTCAAGGAAACTCAGTTTTCACACTCTATGCTTAATGCCCTTTGTATGGCTAGGACTGAAATGAACCTGGTAGAGCATCCCACACAAACGAATGCTCCACATGCGGGTTTCACTTGCCACCAACTCCACATTCACAGGCAACTTCAGCGCCACAGCCGTTTTCAGATAGCCCTCAATGCAAAGGCTCTAGACGCAAATATTGGTGTGAGAGCTAATTCAATCAAGGAAACACTGCATGTTGGTGAAGGGCATATTGAAGAAGGATCAGCCGAGTGGTTCTTGTGGGAGAACAACTCCATTTGGCTCACTAACTTCACACACCATCAGGCTTCCAAGCAGCTCTCAAGGAAACTCAGTTTTCACACTCTATGCTTAGTGCCCTTTGAGTGCATTATCTAGGAATGAACCTGGTAGAGCATCCCACACAAACGAATGCTCCACATGCGGGTTTCACATGCCACCAACTCCACATTCACAGGCAACTTCAGCGCCACAGCTGTTTTCAGATAGCCCTCAATGCAAAGGCTCTAGACGCAAATATTGGTGTGAGAGCTAATTCAATCAAGGAAACACTGCATGTTGGTGAAGGGCATATTGAAGAAGGATCAGCCGAGTGGTTCTTGTGGGAGAACAACTCCATTTGGCTCACTAACTTCACACACCATCAGGCTTCCAAGCAGCTCTCAAGGAAACTCAGTTTTCACACTCTATGCTTAGTGCCCTTTGAGTGCATTATCTAGGAATGAACCTGGTAGAGCATCCCACACAAACGAATGCTCCACATGCGGGTTTCACATGCCACCAACTCCACATTCACAGGCAACTTCAGCGCCACAGCCATTTTCACGTAGCCCTCAATGCAAAGGCTCTAGACGCAAATATTGATGTGAGAGCTAATTCAATCAAGGAAACACTGCATGTTGGTGAAGGGCATATTGAAGAAGAATCAGCCGAGTGGTTCTTGTGGGAGAACAACTCCATTTGGCTCACTAACTTCACACACCATCAGGCTTCCAAGCAGCTCTCAAGGAAACTCAGTTTTCACACTCTATGCTTAGTGCCCTTTGTGTGCCTAGGACTAAAATGAAGCTTGGTCAGCATCCCACACAAACGAATGCTCCACATGCGGGTTTCACATGCCACCAACTCCACATTCACAGGCAACTTCAGCGCCACAGCCGTTTTCAGATAGCCCTCAATGCAAAGGCTCTAGACGCAAATATTGGTGTGAGAGCTAATTCAATCAAGGAAACACTGCATGTTGGTGAAGGGCATATTGAAGAAGGATCAGCCGAGTGGTTCTTGTGGGAGAACAACTCCATTTGGCTCACTAACTTCACACACCATCAGGCTTCCAAGCAGCTCTCAAGGAAACTCAGTTTTCACACTCTATGCTTAGTGCCCTTTGTATGGCTAGGACTGAAATGAACCTGGTAGAGCATCCCACACAAACGAATGCTCCACATGCGGGTTTCACATGCCACCAACTCCACATTCACAGGCAACTTCAGCGCCACAGCCGTTTTCAGATAGCCCTCAATGCAAAGGCTCTAGACGCAAATATTGGTGTGAGAGCTAATTCAATCAAGGAAACACTGCATGTTGGTGAAGGGCATATTGAAGAAGGATCAGCCGAGTGGTTCTTGTGGGAGAACAACTCCATTTGGCTCACTAACTTCACACACCATCAGGCTTCCAAGCAGCTCTCAAGGAAACTCAGTTTTCACACTCTATGCTTAGTGCCCTTTGAGTGCATTATCTAGGAATGAACCTGGTAGAGCATCCCACACAAACGAATGCTCCACATGCGGGTTTCACATGCCACCAACTCCACATTCACAGGCAACTTCAGCGCCACAGCTGTTTTCAGATAGCCCTCAATGCAAAGGCTCTAGACGCAAATATTGGTGTGAGAGCTAATTCAATCAAGGAAACACTGCATGTTGGTGAAGGGCATATTGAAGAAGGATCAGCCGAGTGGTTCTTGTGGGAGAACAACTCCATTTGGCTCACTAACTTCACACACCATCAGGCTTCCAAGCAGCTCTCAAGGAAACTCAGTTTTCACACTCTATGCTTAGTGCCCTTTGAGTGCATTATCTAGGAATGAACCTGGTAGAGCATCCCACACAAACGAATGCTCCACATGCGGGTTTCACATGCCACCAACTCCACATTCACAGGCAACTTCAGCGCCACAGCCATTTTCAGATAGCCCTCAATGCAAAGGCTCTAGACGCAAATATTGGTGTGAGAGCTAATTCAATCAAGGAAACACTGCATGTTGGTGAAGGGCATATTGAAGAAGGATCAGCCGAGTGGTTCTTGTGGGAGAACAACTCCATTTGGCTCACTAACTTCACACACCATCAGGCTTCCAAGCAGCTCTCAAGGAAACTCAGTTTTCACACTCTATGCTTAGTGCCCTTTGTGTGCCTAGGACTAAAATGAAGCTTGGTCAGCATCCCACACAAATGAATGCTCCACATGCGGGTTTCACATGCCACCAACTCCACATTCACAGGCAACTTCAGCGCCACAGCCGTTTTCAGATAGCCCTCAATGCAAAGGCTCTAGACGCAAATATTGGTGTGAGAGCTAATTCAATCAAGGAAACACTGCATGTTGGTGAAGGGCATATTGAAGAAGGATCAGCCGAGTGGTTCTTGTGGGAGAACAACTCCATTTGGCTCACTAACTTCACACACCATCAGGCTTCCAAGCAGCTCTCAAGGAAACTCAGTTTTCACACTCTATGTTTAGTGCCCTTTGAGTGCATTATCTACGAATGAACCTGGTAGAGCATCCCACACAAATGAATGCTCCACATGCGGGTTTCACATGCCACCAACTCCACATTCACAGGCAACTTCAGCGCCACAGCCGTTTTCAGATAGCCCTCAATGCAAAGGCTCTAGTCGCAAATATTGGTGTGAGAGCTAATTCAATCAAGGAAACACTGCATGTTGGTGAAGGGCATATTGAAGAAGGATCAGCCGAGTGGTTCTTGTGGGAGAACAACTCCATTTGGCTCACTAACTTCACACACCATCAGGCTTCCAAGCAGCTCTCAAGGAAACTCAGTTTTCACACTCTATGCTTAGTGCCCTTTGAGTGCATTATCTAGGAATGAACCTGGTAGAGCATCCCACACAAACGAATGCTCCACATGCGGGTTTCACATGCCACCAACTCCACATTCACAGGCAACTTCAGCGCCACAGCCGTTTTCAGATAGCCCTCAATGCAAAGGCTCTAGACGCAAATATTGGTGTGAGAGCTAATTCAATCAAGGAAACACTGCATGTTGGTGAAGGGCATATTGAAGAAGGATCAGCCGAGTGGTTCTTGTGGGAGAACAACTCCATTTGGCTCACTAACTTCACACACCA
Organism: Ochotona princeps; assembly: GCF_030435755.1. Lineage (NCBI taxonomy): Eukaryota > Metazoa > Chordata > Mammalia > Lagomorpha > Ochotonidae > Ochotona > Ochotona princeps. The sequence goes on from NW_026700609.1 coordinate 23,970, forward strand.
TCAGGCTTCCAAGCAGCTCTCAAGGAAACTCAGTTTTCACACTCTATGCTTAGTGCTCTTTGTGTGGCTAGGACTGAAATGAAGCTTGGTCAGCATCCCACACAAACGAATGCTCCACATGCGGGTTTCACATGCCACCAACTCCACATTCACAGGCAACTTCAGCGCCACAGCCGTTTTCAGATAGCCCTCAATGCAAAGGCTCTAGACGCAAATATTGGTGTGAGAGCTAATTCAATCAAGGAAACACTGCATGTTGGTGAAGGGCATATTGAAGAAGGATCAGCCGAGTGGTTCTTGTGGGAGAACAACTCCATTTGGCTCCCTAACTTCACACACCATCAGGCTTCCAAGCAGCTCTCAAGGAAACTCAGTTTTCACACTCTATGTTTAGTGCCCTTTGAGTGCATTATCTAGGAATGAACCTGGTAGAGCATCCCACACAAACGAATGCTCCACATGCGGGTTTCACATGCCACCAACTCCACATTCACAGGCAACTTCAGCGCCACAGCCATTTTCAGATAGCCCTCAATGCAAAGGATCTAGACGCAAATATTGGTGTGAGAGCTAATTCAATCAAGGAAACACTGCATGTTGGTGAAGGGCATATTGAAGAAGGATCAGCCGAGTGGTTCTTGTGGGAGAACAACTCCATTTGGCTCACTAACTTCACACACCATCAGGCTTCCAAGCAGCTCTCAAGGAAACTCAGTTTTCACACTCTATGCTTAGTGCCCTTTGAGTGCATTATCCAGGAATGAACCTGGTAGAGCATCCCACACAAACGAATGCTCCACATGCGGGTTTCACATGCCACCAACTCCACATTCACAGGCAACTTCAGCGCCACAGCCGTTTTCAGATAGCCCTCAATGCAAAGGCTCTAGACGCAAATATTGGTGTGAGAGCTAATTCAATCAAGGAAACACTGCATGTTGGTGAAGGGCATATTGAAGAAGGATCAGCCGAGTGGTTCTTGTGGGAGAACAACTCCATTTGGCTCACTAACTTCACACACCATCAGGCTTCCAAGCAGCTCTCAAGGAAACTCAGTTTTCACACTCTATGCTTAGTGCCCTTTGAGTGCATTATCTAGGAATGAACCTGGTAGAGCATCCCACACAAACGAATGCTCCACATGCGGGTTTCACATGCCACCAACTCCACATTCACAGGCAACTTCAGCGCCACAGCCGTTTTCAGATAGCCCTCAATGCAAAGGCTCTAGACGCAAATATTGGTGTGAGAGCTAATTCAATCAAGGAAACACTGCATGTTGGTGAAGGGCATATTGAAGAAGGATCAGCCGAGTGGTTCTTGTGGGAGAACAACTCCATTTGGCTCCCTAACTTCACACACCATCAGGCTTCCAAGCAGCTCTCAAGGAAACTCAGTTTTCACACTCTATGCTTAGTGCCCTTTGTGTGCCTAGGACTGAAATGAAGCTTGGTCAGCATCCCACACAAACGAATGCTCCACATGCGGGTTTCACATGCCACCAACTCCACATTCACAGGCAACTTCAGCGCCACAGCCGTTTTCAGATAGCCCTCAATGCAAAGGCTCTAGACGCAAATATTGGTGTGAGAGCTAATTCAATCAAGGAAACACTGCATGTTGGTGAAGGGCATATTGAAGAAGGATCAGCCGAGTGGTTCTTGTGGGAGAACAACTCCATTTGGCTCCCTAACTTCACACACCATCAGGCTTCCAAGCAGCTCTCAAGGAAACTCAGTTTTCACACTCTATGCTTAGTGCCCTTTGTGTGCCTAGGACTGAAATGAAGCTTGGTCAGCATCCCACACAAACGAATGCTCCACATGCGGGTTTCACATGCCACCAACTCCACATTCACAGGCAACTTCAGCGCCACAGCCGTTTTCAGATAGCCCTCAATGCAAAGGCTCTAGACGCAAATATTGGTGTGAGAGCTAATTCAATCAAGGAAACACTGCATGTTGGTGAAGGGCATATTGAAGAAGGATCAGCCGAGTGGTTCTTGTGGGAGAACAACTCCATTTGGCTCACTAACTTCACACACCATCAGGCTTCCAAGCAGCTCTCAAGGAAACTCAGTTTCAACACTCTATGCTTAGTGCCCTTTGAGTGCATTATCTAGGAATGAACCTGGTAGAGCATCCCACACAAACGAATGCTCCACATGCGGGTTTCACATGCCACCAACTCCACATTCACAGGCAACTTCAGCGCCACAGCCGTTTTCAGATAGCCCTCAATGCAAAGGCTCTAGACGCAAATATTGGTGTGAGAGCTAATTCAATCAAGGAAACACTGCATGTTGGTGAAGGGCATATTGAAGAAGGATCAGCCGAGTGGTTCTTGTGGGAGAACAACTCCATTTGGCTCACTAACTTCACACACCATCAGGCTTCCAAGCAGCTCTCAAGGAAACTCAGTTTCCACACTCTATGCTTACTGCCCTTTGAGTGCATTATCTAGGAATGAACCTGGTAGAGCATCCCACACAAACGAATGCTCCACATGCGGGTTTCACATGCCACCAACTCCACATTCACAGGCAACTTCAGCGCCACAGCCGTTTTCAGATAGCCCTCAATGCAAAGGCTCTAGACACAAATATTGGTGTGAGAGCTAATTCAATCAAGGAAACACTGCATGTTGGTGAAGGGCATATTGAAGAAGGATCAGCCGAGTGGTTCTTGTGGGAGAACAACTCCATTTGGCTCACTAACTTCACACACCATCAGGCTTCCAAGCAGCTCTCAAGGAAACTCAGGTTTCACACTCTATGTTTAGTGCTCTTTGTGTGGCTAGGACTGAAATGAAGCTTGGTCAGCATCCCACACAAACGAATGCTCCACATGCGGGTTTCACATGCCACCAACTCCACATTCACAGGCAACTTCAGCGCCACAGCCGTTTTCAGATAGCCCTCAATGCAAAGGCTCTAGACGCAAATATTGGTGTGAGAGCTAATTCAATCAAGGAAACACTGCATGTTGGTGAAGGGCATATTGAAGAAGGATCTGCTGAGTGGTTCTTGTGGGAGAACAACTCCATTTGGCTCACTAACTTCACACACCATCAGGCTTCCAAGCAGCTCTCAAGGAAACTCAGTTTTCACACTCTATGCTTAGTGCTCTTTGTGTGGCTAGGACTGAAATGAAGCTTGGTTAGCATCCCACACAAACGAATGCTCCACATGCGGGTTTCACATGCCACCAACTCCACATTCACAGGCAACTTCAGCGCCACAGCCGTTTTCAGATAGCCCTCAATGCAAAGGCTCTAGACGCAAATATTGGTGTGAGAGCTAATTCAATCAAGGAAACACTGCATGTTGGTGAAGGGCATATTGAAGAAGGATCAGCCGAGTGGTTCTTGTGGGAGAACAACTCCATTTGGCTCCCTAACTTCACACACCATCAGGCTTCCAAGCAGCTCTCCAGGAAACTCAGTTTTCACACTCTATGCTTAGTGCCCTTTGAGTGCATTATCTAGGAATGAACCTGGTAGAGCATCCCACACAGACGAATGCTCCACATGCGGGTTTCACATGCCACCAACTCCACATTCACAGGCAACTTCAGCGCCACAGCCGTTTTCAGATCGCCCTCAATGCAAAGGCTCTAGACGCAAATATTGGTGTGAGAGCTAATTCAATCAAGGAAACACTGCATGTTGGTGAAGGGCATATTGAAGAAGGATCAGCCGAGTGGTTCTTGTGGGAGAACAACTCCATTTCGCTCACTAACTTCACACACCATCAGGCTTCCAAGCAGCTCTCAAGGAAACTCAGTTTTCACACTCTATGCTTAGTGCCCTTTTGTGCCTAGGACTGAAATGAAGCTTGGTCAGCATCCCACACAAACGAATGCTCCACATGCGGGTTTCACATGCCACCAACTCCACATTCACAGGCAACTTCAGCGCCATAGCCGTTTTCAGATAGCCCTCAATGCAAAGGCTCTAGACGCAAATATTGGTGTGAGAGCTAATTCAATCAAGGAAACACTGCATGTTGGTGAAGGGCATATTGAAGAAGGATCAGCCGAGTGGTTCTTGTGGGAGAACAACTCCATTTGGCTCACTAACTTCACACACCATCAGGCTTCCAAGCAGCTCTCAAGGAAACTCAGTTTTCACACTCTATGCTTAGTGCCCTTTGAGTGCATTATCTAGGAATGAACCTGGTAGAGCATCCCACACAAACGAATGCTCCACATGCGGGTTTCACATGCCACCAACTCCACATTCACAGGCAACTTCAGCGCCACAGCCGTTTTCAGATAGCCCTCAATGCAAAGGCTCTAGACACAAATATTGGTGTGAGAGCTAATTCAATCAAGGAAACACTGCATGTTGGTGAAGGGCATATTGAAGAAGGATCAGCCGAGTGGTTCTTGTGGGAGAACAACTCCATTTGGCTCACTAACTTCACACACCATCAGGCTTCCAAGCAGCTCTCAAGGAAACTCAGTTTTCACACTCTATGTTTAGTGCTCTTTGTGTGGCTAGGACTGAAATGAAGGTTGGTCAGCATCCCACACAAACGAATGCTCCACATGCGGGTTTCACATGCCACCAACTCCACATTCACAGGCAACTTCAGCGCCACAGCCGTTTTCAGATAGCCCTCAATGCAAAGGCTCTAGACGCAAATATTGGTGTGAGAGCTAATTCAATCAAGGAAACACTGCATGTTGGTGAAGGGCATATTGAAGAAGGATCAGCTGAGTGGTTCTTGTGGGAGAACAACTCCATTTGGCTCACTAACTTCACACACCATCAGGCTTCCAAGCAGCTCTCAAGGAAACTCAGTTTTCACACTCTATGCTTAGTGCTCTTTGTGTGGCTAGGACTGAAATGAAGCTTGGTCAGCATCCCACACAAACGAATGCTCCACATGCGGGTTTCACATGCCACCAACTCCACATTCACAGGCAACTTCAGCGCCACAGCCGTTTTCAGATAGCCCTCAATGCAAAGGCTCTAGACGCAAATATTGGTGTGAGAGCTAATTCAATCAAGGAAACACTGCATGTTGGTGAAGGCCATATTGAAGAAGGATCAGCCGAGTGGTTCTTGTGGGAGAACAACTCCATTTGGCTCCCTAACTTCACACACCATCAGGCTTCCAAGCAGCTCTCAAGGAAACTCAGTTTTCACACTCTATGCTTAGTGCCCTTTGAGTGCATTATCTAGGAATGAACCTGGTAGAGCATCCCACACAAACGAATGCTCCACATGCGGGTTTCACATTCCACCAACTCCACATTCACAGGCAACTTCAGCGCCACAGCCGTTTTCAGATAGCCCTCAATGCAAAGGCTCTAGACGCAAATATTGGTGTGAGAGCTAATTCAATCAAGGAAACACTGCATGTTGGTGAAGGGCATATTGAAGAAGGATCAGCTGAGTGGTTCTTGTGGGAGAACAACTCCATTTGGCTCCCTAACTTCACACACCATCAGGCTTCCAAGCAGCTCTCAAGGAAACTCAGTTTTCACACTCTATGCTTAGTGCCCTTTGAGTGCATTATCTAGGAATGAACCTGGTAGAGCATCCCACACAAACGAATGCTTCACATGCGGGTTTCACATGCCACCAACTCCACATTCACAGGCAACTTCAGCGCCACAGCCGTTTTCAGATAGCCCTCAATGCAAAGGCTCTAGACGCAAATATTGGTGTGAGAGCTAATTCAATCAAGGAAACACTGCATGTTGGTGAAGGGCATATTGAAGAAGGATCAGCCGAGTGGTTCTTGTGGGAGAACAACTCCATTTGGCTCCCTAACTTCACACACCATCAGGCTTCCAAGCAGCTCTCAAGGAAACTCAATTTTCACACTCTATGCTTAGTGCCCTTTGAGTGCATTATCTAGGAATGAACCTGGTAGAGCATCCCACACAAACGAATGCTCCACATGCGGGTTTCACATGCCACCAACTCCACATTCACAGGCAACTTCAGCGCCACAGCCGTTTTCAGATAGCCCTCAATGCAAAGGCTCTAGACGCAAATATTGGTGTGAGAGCTAATTCAATCAAGGAAACACTGCATGTTGGTGAAGGGCATATTGAAGAAGGATCAGCCGAGTGGTTCTTGTGGGAGAACAACTCCATTTGGCTCACTAACTTCACACACCATCAGGCTTCCAAGCAGCTCTGAAGGAAACTCAGTTTTCACACTCTATGCTTAGTGCCCTTTGTATGGCTAGGACTGAAATGAACCTGGTAGAGCATCCCACACAAACGAATGCTCCACATGCGGGTTTCACATGCCACCAACTCCACATTCACAGGCAACTTCAGCGCCACAGCCGTTTTCAGATAGCCCTCAATGCAAAGGCTCTAGACGCAAATATTGGTGTGAGAGCTAATTCAATCAAGGAAACACTGCATGTTGGTGAAGGGCATATTGAAGAAGGATCAGCCGAGTGGTTCTTGTGGGAAAACAACTCCATTTGGATCCCTAACTTCACACACCATCAGGCTTCCAAGCAGCTCTCAAGGAAACTCAGTTTTCACACTCTATGCTTAGTGCCCTTTGTGTGCCTAGGACTGAAATGAAGCTTGGTCAGCATCCCACACAAACGAATGCTCCACATGCGGGTTTCACATGCCACCAACTCCACATTCACAGGCAACTTCAGCGCCACAGCCGTTTTCAGATAGCCCTCAATGCAAAGGCTCTAGACGCAAATATTGGTGTGAGAGCTAATTCAATCAAGGAAACACTGCATGTTGGTGAAGGACATATTGAAGAAGGATCAGCTGAGTGGTTCTTGTGGGAGAACAACTCCATTTGGCTCACTAACTTCACACACCATCAGGCTTCCAAGCAGCTCTCAAGGAAACTCAGTTTCCACACTCTATGCTTAGTGCCCTTTGAGTGCATTATCTAGGAATGAACCTGGTAGAGCATCCCACACAAACCAATGCTTCACATGCGGGTTTCACATGCCACCAACTCCACATTCACAGGCAACTTCAGCGCCACAGCCGTTTTCAGATAGCCCTCAATGCAAAGGCTCTAGACGCAAATATTGGTGTGAGAGCTAATTCAATCAAGGAAACACTGCATGTTGGTGAAGGGCATATTGAAGAAGGATCAGCCGAGTGGTTCTTGTGGGAGAACAACTCCATTTGGCTCCCTAACTTCACACACCATCAGGCTTCCAAGCAGCTCTCAAGGAAACTCAGTTTTCACACTCTATGCTTAGTGCCCTTTGTATGGCTAGGACTGAAATGAACCTGGTAGAGCATCCCACACAAACGAATGCTCCACATGCGGGTTTCACATGCCACCAACTCCACATTCACAGGCAACTTCAGCGCCACAGCCGTTTTCAGATAGCCCTCAATGCAAAGGCTCTAGACGCAAATATTGGTGTGAGAGCTAATTCAATCAAGGAAACACTGCATGTTGGTGAAGGGCATATTGAAGAAGTATCAGCCGAGTGGTTCTTGTGGGAAAACAACTCCATTTGGCTCCCTAACTTCACACACCATCAGGCTTCCAAGCAGCTCTCAAGGAAACTCAGTTTTCACACTCTATGCTTAGTGCCCTTTGTGTGCCTAGGACTGAAATGAAGCTTGGTCAGCATCCCACACAAACGAATGCTCCACATGCGGGTTTCACATGCCACCAACTCCACATTCACAGGCAACTTCAGCGCCACAGCCGTTTTCAGATAGCCCTCAATGCAAAGGATCTAGACGCAAATATTGGTGTGAGAGCTAATTCAATCAAGGAAACACTGCATGTTGGTGAAGGGCATATTGAAGAAGGATCAGCCGAGTGGTTCTTGTGGGAGAACAACTCCATTTGGCTCACTAACTTCACACACCATCAGGCTTCCAAGCAGCTCTCAAGGAAACTCAGTTTTCACACTCTATGCTTAGTGCTCTTTGTGTGGCTAGGACTGAAATGAAGCTTGGTCAGCATCCCACACAAACGAATGCTCCACATGCGGGTTTCACATGCCACCAACTCCACATTCACAGGCAACTTCAGCGCCACAGCCGTTTTCAGATAGCCCTCAATGCAAAGGCTCTAGACGCAAATATTGGTGTGAGAGCTAATTCAATCAAGGAAACACTGCATGTTGGTGAAGGACATATTGAAGAAGGATCAGCTGAGTGGTTCTTGTGGGAGAACAACTCCATTTGGCTCACTAACTTCACACACCATCAGGCTTCCAAGCAGCTCTCAAGGAAACTCAGTTTCCACACTCTATGCTTAGTGCCCTTTGAGTGCATTATCTAGGAATGAACCTGGTAGAGCATCCCACACAAACCAATGCTTCACATGCGGGTTTCACATGCCACCAACTCCACATTCACAGGCAACTTCAGCGCCACAGCCGTTTTCAGATAGCCCTCAATGCAAAGGCTCTAGACGCAAATATTGGTGTGAGAGCTAATTCAATCAAGGAAACACTGCATGTTGGTGAAGGGCATATTGAAGAAGGATCAGCCGAGTGGTTCTTGTGGGAGAACAACTCCATTTGGCTCACTAACTTCACACACCATCAGGCTTCCAAGCAGCTCTCAAGGAAACTCAGTTTTCACACTCTATGCTTAGTGCCCTTTGTATGGCTAGGACTGAAATGAACCTGGTAGAGCATCCCACACAAACGAATGCTCCACATGCGGGTTTCACATGCCACCAACTCCACATTCACAGGCAACTTCAGCGCCACAGCTGTTTTCAGATAGCCCTCAATGCAAAGGTTCTAGACGCAAATATTGGTGTGAGAGCTAATTCAATCAAGGAAACACTGCATGTTGGTGAAGGGCATATTGAAGAAGGATCAGCCGAGTGGTTCTTGTGGGAGAACAACTCCATTTGGCTCCCTAACTTCACACACCATCAGGCTTCCAAGCAGCTCTCAAGGAAACTCAGTTTTCACACTCTATGCTTAGTGCGCTTTGAGTGCATTATCTAGGAATGAACCTGGTAGAGCATCCCACACAAACGAATGCTCCACATGCGGGTTTCACATGCCACCAACTCCACATTCACAGGCAACTTCAGCGCCACAGCCGTTTTCAGATAGCCCTCAATGCAAAGGCTCTAGACGCAAATATTGGTGTGAGAGCTAATTCAATCAAGGAAACACTGCATGTTGGTGAAGGGCATATTGAAGAAGGATCAGCCGAGTGGTTCTTGTGGGAGAACAACTCCATTTGGCTCACTAACTTCACACACCATCAGGCTTCCAAGCAGCTCTCAAGGAAACTCAGTTTTCACACTCTATGCTTAGTGCCCTTTGTGTGCCTAGGACTGAAATGAAGCTTGGTCAGCACCCCACACAAACGAATGCTCCACATGCGGGTTTCACATGCCACCAACTCCACATTCACAGGCAACTTCAGCGCCACAGCCGTTTTCAGATAGCCCTCAATGCAAAGGTTCTAGACGCAAATATTGGTGTGAGAGCTAATTCAATCAAGGAAACACTGCATGTTGGTGAAGGGCATATTGAAGAAGGATCAGCCGAGTGGTTCTTGTGGGAGAACAACTCCATTTGGCTCCCTAACTTCACACACCATCAGGCTTCCAAGCAGCTCTCAAGGAAACTCAGTTTTCACACTCTATGCTTAGTGCCCTTTGAGTGCATTATCTAGGAATGAACCTGGTAGAGCATCCCACACAAACGAATGCTCCACATGCGGGTTTCACATGCCACCAACTCCACATTCACAGGCAACTTCAGCGCCACAGCCGTTTTCAGATAGCCCTCAATGCAAAGGCTCTAGACGCAAATATTGGTGTGAGAGCTAATTCAATCAAGGAAACACTGCATGTTGGTGAAGGGCATATTGAAGAAGGATCAGCTGAGTGGTTCTTGTGGGAGAACAACTCCATTTGGCTCACTAACTTCACACACCATCAGGCTTCCGAGCAGCTCTCAAGGAAACTCAGTTTTCACACTCTATGTTTAGTGCCCTTTGAGTGCATTATCTAGGAATGAACCTGGTAGAGCATCCCACACAAACGAATGCTCCACATGCGGGTTTCACATGCCACCAACTCCACATTCACAGGCAACTTCAGCGCCACAGCCTTTTTCAGATAGCCCTCAATGCAAAGGCTCTAGACGCAAATATTGGTGTGAGAGCTAATTCAACCAAGGAAACACTGCATGTTGGTGAAGGGCATATTGAAGAAGGATCAGCCGAGTGGTTCTTGTGGGAGAACAACTCCATTTGGCTCACTAACTTCACACACCATCAGGCTTGCAAGCAGCTCTCAAGGAAACTCAGTTTTCACACTCTATGCTTAGTGCCCTTTGAGTGCATTATCTAGGAATGAACCTGGTAGAGCATCCCACACAAACGAATGCTCCACATGCGGGTTTCACATGCCACCAACTCCACATTCACAGGCAACTTCAGCGCCACAGCCGTTTTCAGATAGCCCACAATGCAAAGGCTCTAGACGCAAATATTGGTGTGAGAGCTAATTCAATCAAGGAAACACTGCATGTTGGTGAAGGGCATATTGAAGAAGGATCAGCCGAGTGGTTCTTGTGGGAGAACAACTCCATTTGGCTCACTAACTTCACACAGCATCAGGCTTCCAAGCAGCTCTCAAGGAAACTCAGTTTCCACACTCTATGCTTAGTGCCCTTTGAGTGCATTATCTAGGAATGAACCTGGTAGAGCATCCCACACAAACGAATGCTCCACATGCGGGTTTCACATGCCACCAACTCCACATTCACAGGCAACTTCAGCGCCACAGCCGTTTTCAGATAGCCCTCAATGCAAAGGCTCTAGACGCAAATATTGGTGTGAGAGCTAATTCAATCAAGGAAACACTGCATGTTGGTGAAGGGCATATTGAAGAAGGATCAGCCGAGTGGTTCTTGTGGGAGAACAACTCCATTTGGCTCACTAACTTCACACACCATCAGGCTTCCAAGCAGCTCTCAAGGAAACTCAGTTTTCACACTCTATGCTTAGTGCCCTTTGTGTGCCTAGGACTGAAAAGAAGCTTGGTCAGCATCCCACACAAACGAATGCTCCACATGCGGGTTTCACATGCCACCAACTCCACATTCACAGGCAACTTCAGCGCCACAGCCGTTTTCAGATAGCCCTCAATGCAAAGGATCTAGACGCAAATATTGGTGTGAGAGCTAATTCAATCAAGGAAACACTGCATGTTGGTGAAGGGCATATTGAAGAAGGATCAGCCGAGTGGTTCTTGTGGGAGAACAACTCCATTTGGCTCACGAACTTCACACACCATCAGGCTTCCAAGCAGCTCTCAAGGAAACTCAGTTTTCACACTCTATGCTTAGTGCTCTTTGTGTGGCTAGGACTGAAATGAAGCTTGGTCAGCATCCCACACAAACGAATGCTCCACATGCGGGTTTCACATGCCACCAACTCCACATTCACAGGCAACTTCAGCGCCACAGCCGTTTTCAGATAGCCCTCAATGCAAAGGCTCTAGACGCAAATATTGGTGTGAGAGCTAATTCAATCAAGGAAACACTGCATGTTGGTGAAGGGCATATTGAAGAAGGATCAGCTGAGTGGTTCTTGTGGGAGAACAACTCCATTTGGCTCACTAACTTCACACACCATCAGGCTTCCAAGCAGCTCTCAAGGAAACTCAGTTTCCACACTCTATGCTTAGTGCCCTTTGAGTGCATTATCTAGGAATGAACCTGGTAGAGCATCCCACACAAACCAATGCTTCACATGCGGGTTTCACATGCCACCAACTCCACATTCACAGGCAACTTCAGCGCCACAGCCGTTTTCAGATAGCCCTCAATGCAAAGGCTCTAGACGCAAATATTGGTGTGAGAGCTAATTCAATCAAGGAAACACTGCATGTTGGTGAAGGGCATATTGAAGAAGGATCAGCCGAGTGGTTCTTGTGGGAGAACAACTCCATTTGGCTCACTAACTTCACACACCATCAGGCTTCCAAGCAGCTCTCAAGGAAACTCAGTTTTCACACTCTATGCTTAGTGCCCTTTGTATGGCTAGGACTGAAATGAACCTGGTAGAGCATCCCACACAAACGAATGCTCCACATGCGGGTTTCACATGCCACCAACTCCACATTCACAGGCAACTTCAGCGCCACAGCTGTTTTCAGATAGCCCTCAATGCAAAGGCTCTAGACGCAAATATTGGTGTGAGAGCTAATTCAATCAAGGAAACACTGCATGTTGGTGAAGGGCATATTGAAGAAGGATCAGCCGAGTGGTTCTTGTGGGAGAACAACTCCATTTGGCTCACTAACTTCACACACCATCAGGCTTCCAAGCAGCTCTCAAGGAAACTCAGTTTTCACACTCTATGCTTAGTGCGCTTTGAGTGCATTATCTAGGAATGAACCTGGTAGAGCATCCCACACAAACGAATGCTCCACATGCGGGTTTCACATGCCACCAACTCCACATTCACAGGCAACTTCAGCGCCACAGCCGTTTTCAGATAGCCCTCAATGCAAAGGCTCTAGACGCAAATATTGGTGTGAGAGCTAATTCAATCAAGGAAACACTGCATGTTGGTGAAGGGCATATTGAAGAAGGATCAGCCGAGTGGTTCTTGTGGGAGAACAACTCCATTTGGCTCACTAACTTCACACACCATCAGGCTTCCAAGCAGCTCTCAAGGAAACTCAGTTTTCACACTCTATGCTTAGTGCCCTTTGTGTGCCTAGGACTGAAATGAAGCTTGGTCAGCACCCCACACAAACGAATGCTCCACATGCGGGTTTCACATGCCACCAACTCCACATTCACAGGCAACTTCAGCGCCACAGCCGTTTTCAGATAGCCCTCAATGCAAAGGTTCTAGACGCAAATATTGGTGTGAGAGCTAATTCAATCAAGGAAACACTGCATGTTGGTGAAGGGCATATTGAAGAAGGATCAGCCGAGTGGTTCTTGTGGGAGAACAACTCCATTTGGCTCCCTAACTTCACACACCATCAGGCTTCCAAGCAGCTCTCAAGGAAACTCAGTTTTCACACTCTATGCTTAGTGCCCTTTGAGTGCATTATCTAGGAATGAACCTGGTAGAGCATCCCACACAAACGAATGCTCCACATGCGGGTTTCACATGCCACCAACTCCACATTCACAGGCAACTTCAGCGCCACAGCCGTTTTCAGATAGCCCTCAATGCAAAGGCTCTAGACGCAAATATTGGTGTGAGAGCTAATTCAATCAAGGAAACACTGCATGTTGGTGAAGGGCATATTGAAGAAGGATCAGCTGAGTGGTTCTTGTGGGAGAACAACTCCATTTGGCTCACTAACTTCACACACCATCAGGCTTCCGAGCAGCTCTCAAGGAAACTCAGTTTTCACACTCTATGTTTAGTGCCCTTTGAGTGCATTATCTAGGAATGAACCTGGTAGAGCATCCCACACAAACGAATGCTCCACATGTGGGTTTCACATGCCACCAACTCCACATTCACAGGCAACTTCAGCGCCACAGCCGTTTTCAGATAGCCCTCAATGCAAAGGCTCTAGACGCAAATATTGGTGTGAGAGCTAATTCAACCAAGGAAACACTGCATGTTGGTGAAGGGCATATTGAAGAAGGATCAGCCGAGTGGTTCTTGTGGGAGAACAACTCCATTTGGCTCACTAACTTCACACACCATCAGGCTTGCAAGCAGCTCTCAAGGAAACTCAGTTTTCACACTCTATGCTTAGTGCCCTTTGAGTGCATTATCGAGGAATGAACCTGGTAGAGCATCCCACACAAACGAATGCTCCACATGCGGGTTTCACATGCCACCAACTCCACATTCACAGGCAACTTCAGCGCCACAGCCGTTTTCAGATAGCCCACAATGCAAAGGCTCTAGACGCAAATATTGGTGTGAGAGCTAATTCAATCAAGGAAACACTGCATGTTGGTGAAGGGCATATTGAAGAAGGATCAGCCGAGTGGTTCTTGTGGGAGAACAACTCCATTTGGCTCACTAACTTCACACAGCATCAGGCTTCCAAGCAGCTCTCAAGGAAACTCAGTTTCCACACTCTATGCTTAGTGCCCTTTGAGTGCATTATCTAGGAATGAACCTGGTAGAGCATCCCACACAAACGAATGCTCCACATGCGGGTTTCACATGCCACCAACTCCACATTCACAGGCAACTTCAGCGCCACAGCCGTTTTCAGATAGCCCACAATGCAAAGGCTCTAGACGCAAATATTGGTGTGAGAGCTAATTCAATCAAGGAAACACTGCATGTTGGTGAAGGGCATATTGAAGAAGGATCAGCCGAGTGGTTCTTGTGGGAGAACAACTCCATTTGGCTCCCTAACTTCACACACCATCAGGCTTCCAAGCAGCTCTCAAGGAAACTCAGTTTTCACACTCTATGCTTAGTGCCCTTTGTGTGCCTAGGACTGAAATGAAGCTTGGTCAGCATCCCACACAAACGAATGCTCCACATGCGGGTTTCACATGCCACCAACTCCACATTCACAGGCAACTTCAGCGCCACAGCCGTTTTCAGATAGCCCTCAATGCAAAGGCTCTAGACGCAAATATTGGTGTGAGAGCTAATTCAATCAAGGAAACACTGCATGTTGGTGAAGGGCATATTGAAGAAGGATCAGCCGAGTGGTTCTTGTGGGAGAACAACTCCATTTGGCTCACTAACTTCACACACCACCAGGCTTCCAAGCAGCTCTCAAGGAAACTCAGTTTTCACACTCTATGTTTAGTGCCCTTTGAGTGCATTATCTAGGAATGAACCTGGTAGAGCATCCCACACAAACGAATGCTCCACATGCGGGTTTCACATGCCACCAACTCCACATTCACAGGCAACTTCAGCGCCACAGCCGTTTTCAGATAGCCCTCAATGCAAAGGCTCTAGACGCAAATATTGGTGTGAGAGCTAATTCAATCAAGGAAACACTGCATGTTGGTGAAGGGCACATTGAAGAAGGATCAGCCGAGTGGTTCTTGTGGGAGAACAACTCCATTTGGCTCACTAACTTCACACACCATCAGGCTTCCAAGCAGCTCTCAAGGAAACTCAGTTTTCACACTCTATGCTTAGTGCCCTTTGAGTGCATTATCTAGGAATGAACCTGGTAGAGCATCCCACACAAACGAATGCTCCACATGCGGGTTTCACATGCCACCAACTCCACATTCACAGGCAACTTCAGCGCCACAGCCTTTTTCAAATAGCCCGCAATGCAAAGGCTCTAGACGCAAATATTGGTGTGAGAGCTAATTCAATCAAGGAAACACTGCATGTTGGTGAAGTGCATATTGAAGAAGGATCAGCCGAGTGGTTCTTGTGGGAGAACAACTCCATTTGGCTCACTAACTTCACACACCATCAGGCTTCCAAGCAGCTCTCAAGGAAACTCAGTTTTCACACTCCATGCTTAGTGCCCTTTGTGTGCCGAGGACTGAAATGAAGCTTGGTCAGCATCCCACACAAACGAATGCTCCACATGCGGGTTTCACATGCCACCAACTCCACATTCACAGGCAACTTCAGCGCCACAGCCGTTTTCAGATAGCCCTCAATGCAAAGGCTCTAGACGCAAATATTGGTGTGAGAGCTAATTCAATCAAGGAAACACTGCATGTGGGTGAAGGGCATATTGAAGAAGGATCAGCCGAGTGGTTCTTGTGGGAGAACAACTCCATTTGGCTCACTAACTTCACACACCATCAGGCTTCCAAGCAGCTCTCAAGGAAACTCAGTTTTCACACTCTATGCATAGTGCCCTTTGAGTGCATTAATAGGAATGAACCTGGTAGAGCATCCCACACAAACGAATGCTCCACATGCGGGTTTCACATGCCACCAACTCCACATTCACAGGCAACTTCAGCGCCACAGCCGTTTTCAGATAGCCCTCAATGCAAAGGCTCTAGACGCAAATATTGGTGTGAGAGCTAATTCAATCAAGGAAACACTGCATGTTGGTGAAGGGCATATTGAAGAAGGATCAGCCGAGTGGTTCTTGTGGGAGAACAACTCCATTTGGCTCACTAACTTCACACACCATCAGGCTTCCAAGCAGCTCTCAAGGAAACTCAGTTTTCACACTCTATGCTTAGTGCCCTTTGTGTGCCTAGGACTGAAATGAAGCTTGGTCAGCACCCCACACAAACGAATGCTCCACATGCGGGTTTCACATGCCACCAACTCCACATTCACAGGCAACTTCAGCGCCACAGCCGTTTTCAGATAGCCCTCAATGCAAAGGCTCTAGACGCAAATATTGGTGTGAGAGCTAATTCAATCAAGGAAACACTGCATGTTGGTGAAGGGCACATTGAAGAAGGATCAGCCGAGTGGTTCTTGTGGGAGAACAACTCCATTTGGCTCACTAACTTCACACACCATCAGGCTTCCAAGCAGCTCTCAAGGAAACTCAGTTTTCACACTCTATGCTTAGTGCCCTTTGAGTGCATTATCTAGGAATGAACCTGGTAGAGCATCCCACACAAACGAATGCTCCACATGCGGGTTTCACATGCCACCAACTCCACATTCACAGGCAACTTCAGCGCCACAGCCTTTTTCAAATAGCCCGCAATGCAAAGGCTCTAGACGCAAATATTGGTGTGAGAGCTAATTCAATCAAGGAAACACTGCATGTTGGTGAAGTGCATATTGAAGAAGGATCAGCCGAGTGGTTCTTGTGGGAGAACAACTCCATTTGGCTCACTAACTTCACACACCATCAGGCTTCCAAGCAGCTCTCAAGGAAACTCAGTTTTCACACTCCATGCTTAGTGCCCTTTGTGTGCCTAGGACTGAAATGAAGCTTGGTCAGCATCCCACACAAACGAATGCTCCACATGCGGGTTTCACATGCCACCAACTCCACATTCACAGGCAACTTCAGCGCCACAGCCGTTTTCAGATAGCCCTCAATGCAAAGGCTCTAGACGCAAATATTGGTGTGAGAGCTAATTCAATCAAGGAAACACTGCATGTGGGTGAAGGGCATATTGAAGAAGGATCAGCCGAGTGGTTCTTGTGGGAGAACAACTCCATTTGGCTCACTAACTTCACACACCATCAGGCTTCCAAGCAGCTCTCAAGGAAACTCAGTTTTCACACTCTATGCATAGTGCCCTTTGAGTGCATTAATAGGAATGAACCTGGTAGAGCATCCCACACAAACGAATGCTCCACATGCGGGTTTCACATGCCACCAACTCCACATTCACAGGCAACTTCAGCGCCACAGCCGTTTTCAGATAGCCCTCAATGCAAAGGCTCTAGACGCAAATATTGGTGTGAGAGCTAATTCAATCAAGGAAACACTGCATGTTGGTGAAGGGCATATTGAAGAAGGATCAGCCGAGTGGTTCTTGTGGGAGAACAACTCCATTTGGCTCACTAACTTCACACACCATCAGGCTTCCAAGCAGCTCTCAAGGAAACTCAGTTTTCACACTCTATGCTTAGTGCCCTTTGTGTGCCTAGGACTGAAATGAAGCTTGGTCAGCACCCCACACAAACGAATGCTCCACATGCGGGTTTCACATGCCACCAACTCCACATTCACAGGCAACTTCAGCGCCACAGCCGTTTTCAGATAGCCCTCAATGCAAAGGTTCTAGACTCAAATATTGGTGTGAGAGCTAATTCAATCAAGGAAACACTGCATGTTGGTGAAGGGCATATTGAAGAAGGATCAGCCGAGTGGTTCTTGTGGGAGAACAACTCCATTTGGCTCCCTAACTTCACACACCATCAGGCTTCCAAGCAGCTCTCAAGGAAACTCAGTTTTCACACTCTATGTTTAGTGCCCTTTGAGGGCATAATCTAGGAATGAACCTGGTAGAGCATCCACACAAACGAATGCTCCACATGCGGGTTTCACATGCCACAACTCCACATTCACAGGCAACTTCCGCGCCACAGCCGTTTTCAGATAGCCCTCAATGCAAAGGCTCTTACGCAAATATTGGTGTGAGAGCTAATTCAATCAAGGAAACACTGCATGTTGGTGAAGTGCATATTGAAGAAGGATCAGCCGAGTGGTTCTTGTGGGAGAACAACTCCATTTGGCTCACTAACTTCACACACCATCAGGCTTCCAAGCAGCTCTCAAGGAAACTCAGTTTTCACACTCCATGCTTAGTGCCCTTTGTGTGCCTAGGACTGAAATGAAGCTTGGTCAGCATCCCACACAAACGAATGCTCCACATGCGGGTTTCACATGCCACCAACTCCACATTCACAGGCAACTTCAGCGCCACAGCCGTTTTCAGATAGCCCTCAATGCAAAGGCTCTAGACGCAAATATTGGTGTGAGAGCTAATTCAATCAAGGAAACACTGCATGTGGGTGAAGGGCATATTGAAGAAGGATCAGCCGAGTGTTCTTGTGGAGAAACAACTCCATTTGGCTCACTAACTTCACACACCATCAGGCTTCCAAGCAGCTCTCAAGGAAACTCAGTTTTCACACTCTATGCATAGTGCCCTTTGAGTGCATTAATAGGAATGAACCTGGTAGAGCATCCCACACAAACGAATGCTCCACATGCGGGTTTCACATGCCACCAACTCCACATTCACAGGCAACTTCAGCGCCACAGCCGTTTTCAGATAGCCCTCAATGCAAAGGCTCTAGACGCAAATATGGTGTGAGAGCTAATTCAATCAAGGAAACACTGCATGTTGGTGAAGGGCATATTGAAGAAGGATCAGCCGAGTGGTTCTTGTGGGAGAACAACTCCATTTGGCTCACTAACTTCACACACCATCAGGCTTCCAAGCAGCTCTCAAGGAAACTCAGTTTTCACACTCTATGCTTAGTGCCCTTTGTGTGCCTAGGACTGAAATGAAGCTTGGTCAGCACCCCACACAAACGAATGCTCCACATGCGGGTTTCACATGCCACCAACTCCACATTCACAGGCAACTTCAGCGCCACAGCCGTTTTCAGATAGCCCTCAATGCAAAGGTTCTAGACTCAAATATTGGTGTGAGAGCTAATTCAATCAAGGAAACACTGCATGTTGGTGAAGGGCATATTGAAGAAGGATCAGCCGAGTGGTTCTTGTGGGAGAACAACTCCATTTGGCTCCCTAACTTCACACACCATCAGGCTTCCAAGCAGCTCTCAAGGAAACTCAGTTTTCACACTCTATGTTTAGTGCCCTTTGAGGGCATAATCTAGGAATGAACCTGGTAGAGCATCCCACACAAACGAATGCTCCACATGCGGGTTTCACATGCCACCAACTCCACATTCACAGGCAACTTCCGCGCCACAGCCGTTTTCAGATAGCCCTCAATGCAAAGGCTCTTTACGCAAATATTGGTGTGAGAGCTAATTCAATCAAGGAAACACTGCATGTTGGTGAAGGGCATATTGAAGAAGGATCAGCCGAGTGGTTCTTGTGGGAGAACAACTCCATTTGGCTCACTAACTTCACACACCATCAGGCTTCCAAGCAGCTCTCAAGGAAACTCAGTTTTCACACTCTATGCTTAGTGCCCTTTGAGTGCCTAGGACTGAAATGAATCTTGGTCAGCATCCCACACAAACGAATGCTCCACATGCGGGTTTCACATGCCACCAACTCCACATTCACAGGCAACTTCAGCGCCACAGCCGTTTTCAGATAGCCCTCAATGCAAAGGCTCTAGACGCAAATATTGGTGTGAGAGCTAATTCAATCAAGGAAACACTGCATGTTGGTGAAGGGCATATTGAAGAAGGATCAGCCGAGTGGTTCTTGTGGGAGAACAACTCCATTTGGCTCCCTAACTTCACACACCATCAGGCTTCCAAGCAGCTCTCAAGGAAACTCAGTTTTCACACTCTGTGCTTAGTGCCCTTTGTGTGCCTAGGACTGAAATGAAGCTTGGTCAGCATCCCACACAAACGAATGCTCCACATGCGGGTTTCACATGCCACCAACTCCACATTCACAGGCAATTTCAACGCCACAGCTGTTTTCAGATAGCCCTCAATGCAAAGGCTCTAGACGCAAATATTGGTGTGAGAGCTAATTCAATCAAGGAAACACTGCATGTTGGTGAAGGGCATATTGAAGAAGGATCAGCCGAGTGGTTCTTGTGGGAGAACAACTCCATTTGGCTCCCTAACTTCACACACCATCAGGCTTCCAAGCAGCTCTCAAGGAAACTCAGTTTTCACACTCTATGCTTAGTGCCCTTTGAGTGCATTATCTAGGAATGAACCTGGTAGAGCATCCCACACAAACGAATGCTCCACATGCGGGTTTCACATGCCACCAACTCCACATTCACAGGCAACTTCAGCGTCACAGCCGTTTTCAGATAGCCCTCAATGCAAAGGCTCTAGACGCAAATATTGGTGTGAGAGCTAATTCAATCAAGGAAACACTGCATGTTGGTGAAGGGCATATTGAAGAAGGATCAGCCGAGTGGTTCTTGTGGGAGAACAACTCCATTTGGCTCCCTAACTTCACACACCATCAGGCTTCCAAGCAGCTCTCAAGGAAACTCAGTTTTCACACTCTATGCTTAGTGCCCTTTGTATGGCTAGGACTGAAATTATATCTTGGTCAGCATCCCACACAAACGAATGCTCCACATGCGGGTTTCACATGCCACCAACTCCACATTCACAGGCAACTTCAGCGCCACAGCCGTTTTCAGATAGCCCTCAATGCAAAGGCTCTAGACGCAAATATTGGTGTGAGAGCTAATTCAATCAAGGAAACACTGCATGTTGGTGAAGGGCATATTGAAGAAGGATCAGCCGAGTGGTTCTTGTGGGAGAACAACTCCATTTGGCTCACTAACTTCACACACCATCAGGCTTCCAAGCAGCTCTCAAGGAAACTCAGTTTTCACACTCTATGTTTAGTGCCCTTTGAGTGCATTATCTAGGAATGAACCTGGTAGAGCATCCCACACAAACGAATGCTCCACATGCGGGTTTCACATGCCACCAACTCCACATTCACAGGCAACTTCAGCCCCACAGCCGTTTTCAGATAGCCCACAATGCAAAGGCTCTAGACGCAAATATTGGTGTGAGAGCTAATTCAATCAAGGAAACACTGCATGTTGGTGAAGGGCATATTGAAGAAGGATCAGCCGAGTGGTTCTTGTGGGAGAACAACTCCATTTGGCTCACTAACTTCACACACCACCAGGCTTCCAAGCAGCTCTCAAGGAAACTCAGTTTTCACGCTCTATGTTTAGTGCCCTTTGAGTGCATTATCTACGAATGAACCTGGTAGAGCATCCCACACAAACGAATGCTCCACATGCGGGTTTCACATGCCACCAACTCCACATTCACAGGCAACTTCAGCGCCACAGCCGTTTCAGATAGCCCTCAATGCAAAGGCTCTAGACGCAAATATTGGTGTGAGAGCTAATTCAATCAAGGAAACACTGCATGTGGGTGAAGGGCATATTGAAGAAGGATCAGCCGAGTGGTTCTTGTGGGAGAACAACTCCATTTGGCTCACTAACTTCACACACCATCAGGCTTCCAAGCAGCTCTCAAGGAAACTCAGTTTTCACACTCTATGCTTAGTGCCCTTTGAGTGCATTATCTAGGAATGAACCTGGTAGAGCATCCCACACAAACGAATGCTCCACATGCGGGTTTCACATGCCACCAACTCCACATTCACAGGCAACTTCAGCGCCACAGCCTTTTTCAGATCGCCATCAATGCAAAGGCTCTAGACGCAAATATTGGTGTGAGAGCTAATTCAATCAAGGAAACACTGCATGTGGGTGAAGGGCATATTGAAGAAGGATCAGCCGAGTGGTTCTTGTGGGAGAACAACTCCATTTGGCTCACTAACTTCACACACCATCAGGCTTCCAAGCAGCTCTCAAGGAAACTCAGTTTTCACACTCCATGCTTAGTGCCCTTTGTGTGCCTAGGACTGAAATGAAGCTTGGTCAGCATCCCACACAAACGAATGCTCCACATGCGGGTTTCACATGCCACCAACTCCACATTCACAGGCAACTTCAGCGCCACAGCCGTTTTCAGATAGCCCTCAATGCAAAGGCTCTAGACGCAAATATTGGTGTGAGAGCTAATTCAATCAAGGAAACACTGCATGTTGGTGAAGGGCATATTGAAGAAGGATCAGCCGAGTGGTTCTTGTGGGAGAACAACTCCATTTGGCTCACTAACTTAACACACCATCAGGCTTCAAAGCAGCTCTCAAGGAAACTCAGTTTTCACACTCTATGCTTAGTGCCCTTTGAGTGCATTAATAGGAATGAACCTGGTAGAGCATCCCACACAAACGAATGCTCCACATGCGGGTTTCACATGCCACCAACTCCACATTCACAGGCAACTTCAGCGCCACAGCCGTTTTCAGATAGCCCTCAATGCAAAGGCTCTAGACGCAAATATTGGTGTGAGAGCTAATTCAATCAAGGAAACACTGCATGTTGGTGAAGGGCATATTGAAGAAGGATCAGCCGAGTGGTTCTTGTGGGAGAACAACTCCATTTGGCTCACTAACTTCACACATCATCAGGCTTCCAAGCAGCTCTCAAGGAAACTCAGTTTTCACACTCTATGCTTAGTGCTCTTTGTGTGGCTAGGACTGAAATGAAGCTTGGTCAGCATCCCACACAAACGAATGCTCCACATGCGGGTTTCACATGCCACCAACTCCACATTCACAGGCAACTTCAGCGCCACAGCCGTTTTCAGATAGCCCTCAATGCAAAGGCTCTAGACGCAAATATTGGTGTGAGAGCTAATTCAATCAAGGAAACACTGCATGTGGGTGAAGGGCATATTGAAGAAGGATCAGCCGAGTGGTTCTTGTGGGAGAACAACTCCATTTGGCTCACTAACTTCTCACACCATCAGGCTTCCAAGCAGCTCTCAAGGAAACTCAGTTTTCACACTCTATGCTTAGTGCCCTTTGGGTGCATTATCTAGGAATGAACCTGGTAGAGCATCCCACACAAACGAATGCTCCACATGCGGGTTTCACATGCCACCAACTCCACATTCACAGGCAACTTCAGCGCCACAGCCGTTTCAGATAGCCCTCAATGCAAAGGCTCTAGACGCAAATATTGGTGTGAGAGCTAATTCAATCAAGGAAACACTGCATGTGGGTGAAGGGCATATTGAAGAAGGATCAGCCGAGTGGTTCTTGTGGGAGAACAACTCCATTTGGCTCACTAACTTCACACACCATCAGGCTTCCAAGCAGCTCTCAAGGAAACTCAGTTTTCACACTCTATGCTTAGTGCCCTTTGAGTGCATTATCTAGGAATGAACCTGGTAGAGCATCCCACACAAACGAATGCTCCACATGCGGGTTTCACATGCCACCAACTCCACATTCACAGGCAACTTCAGCGCCACAGCCTTTTTCAGATCGCCCTCAATGCAAAGGCTCTAGACGCAAATATTGGTGTGAGAGCTAATTCAATCAAGGAAACACTGCATGTGGGTGAAGGGCATATTGAAGAAGGATCAGCCGAGTGGTTCTTGTGGGAGAACAACTCCATTTGGCTCACTAACTTCACACACCATCAGGCTTCCAAGCAGCTC
This sequence comes from Ochotona princeps, assembly GCF_030435755.1. Classification (NCBI taxonomy): domain Eukaryota; kingdom Metazoa; phylum Chordata; class Mammalia; order Lagomorpha; family Ochotonidae; genus Ochotona; species Ochotona princeps. The sequence goes on from NW_026700609.1 coordinate 47,507, forward strand.
TCAAGGAAACTCAGTTTTCACACTCCATGCTTAGTGCCCTTTGTGTGCCTAGGACTGAAATGAAGCTTGGTCAGCATCCCACACAAACGAATGCTCCACATGCGGGTTTCACATGCCACCAACTCCACATTCACAGGCAACTTCAGCGCCACAGCCGTTTTCAGATAGCCCTCAATGCAAAGGCTCTAGACGCAAATATTGGTGTGAGAGCTAATTCAATCAAGGAAACACTGCATGTTGGTGAAGGGCATATTGAAGAAGGATCAGCCGAGTGGTTCTTGTGGGAGAACAACTCCATTTGGCTCACTAACTTAACACACCATCAGGCTTCAAAGCAGCTCTCAAGGAAACTCAGTTTTCACACTCTATGCTTAGTGCCCTTTGAGTGCATTAATAGGAATGAACCTGGTAGAGCATCCCACACAAACGAATGCTCCACATGCGGGTTTCACATGCCACCAACTCCACATTCACAGGCAACTTCAGCGCCACAGCCGTTTTCAGATAGCCCTCAATGCAAAGGCTCTAGACGCAAATATTGGTGTGAGAGCTAATTCAATCAAGGAAACACTGCATGTTGGTGAAGGGCATATTGAAGAAGGATCAGCCGAGTGGTTCTTGTGGGAGAACAACTCCATTTGGCTCACTAACTTCACACACCATCAGGCTTCCAAGCAGCTCTCAAGGAAACTCAGTTTTCACACTCTATGTTTAGTGCCCTTTGAGGGCATTATCTAGGAATGAACCTGGTAGAGCATCCCACACAAACGAATGCTCCACATGCGGGTTTCACATGCCACCAACTCCACATTCACAGGCAACTTCCGCGCCACAGCCGTTTTCAGATAGCCCTCAATGCAAAGGCTCTAGACGCAAATATTGGTGTGAGAGCTAATTCAATCAAGGAAACACTGCATGTTGGTGAAGGGCATATTGAAGAAGGATCAGCCGAGTGGTTCTTGTGGGAGAACAACTCCATTTGGCTCCCTAACTTCACACACCATCAGGCTTCCAAGCAGCTCTCAAGGAAACTCAGTTTTCACACTCTATGTTTAGTGCCCTTTGGGTGCATTATCTACGAATGAACCTGGTAGAGCATCCCACACAAACGAATGCTCCACATGCGGGTTTCACATGCCACCAACTCCACATTCACAGGCAACTTCAGCGCCCACAGCCGTTTTCAGATAGCCCTCAATGCAAAGGCTCTAGACGCAAATATTGGTGTGAGAGCTAATTCAATCAAGGAAACACTGCATGTTGGTGAAGGGCATATTGAAGAAGGATCAGCCGAGTGGTTCTTGTGGGAGAACAACTCCATTTGGCTCCCTAACTTCACACACCATCAGGCTTCCAAGCAGCTCTCAAGGAAACTCAGTTTTCACACTCTATGTTTAGTGCCCTTTGAGTGCATTATCTAGGAATGAACCTGGTAGAGCATCCCACACAAACGAATGCTCCACATGCGGGTTTCACATGCCACCAACTCCACATTCACAGGCAACTTCAGCCCCACAGCCGTTTTCAGATAGCCCACAATGCAAAGGCTCTAGAGCAAATATTGGTGTGAGAGCTAATTCAATCAAGGAAACACTGCATGTTGGTGAAGGGCATATTGAAGAAGGATCAGCCGAGTGGTTCTTGTGGGAGAACAACTCCATTTGGCTCACTAACTTCACACACCACCAGGCTTCCAAGCAGCTCTCAAGGAAACTCAGTTTTCACACTCTATGTTTAGTGCCCTTTGAGTGCATTATCTACGAATGAACCTGGTAGAGCATCCCACACAAACGAATGCTCCACATGCGGGTTTCACATGCCACCAACTCCACATTCACAGGCAACTTCAGCGCCACAGCCGTTTCAGATAGCCCTCAATGCAAAGGCTCTAGACGCAAATATTGGTGTGAGAGCTAATTCAATCAAGGAAACACTGCATGTTGGTGAAGGGCATATTGAAGAAGGATCAGCCGAGTGGTTCTTGTGGGAGAACAACTCCATTTGGCTCACTAACTTCACACACCATCAGGCTTCCAAGCAGCTCTCAAGGAAACTCAGTTTTCACACTCTATGCTTAGTGCCCTTTGAGTGCATTATCTAGGAATGAACCTGGTAGAGCATCCCACACAAACGAATGCTCCACATGCGGGTTTCACATGCCACCAACTCCACATTCACAGGCAACTTCAGCGCCACAGCCTTTTCAGATCGCCCTCAATGCAAAGGCTCTAGACGCAAATATTGGTGTGAGAGCTAATTCAATCAAGGAAACACTGCATGTGGGTGAAGGGCATATTGAAGAAGGATCAGCCGAGTGGTTCTTGTGGGAGAACAACTCCATTTGGCTCACTAACTTCACACACCATCAGGCTTCCAAGCAGCTCTCAAGGAAACTCAGTTTTCACACTCCATGCTTAGTGCCCTTTGGGTGCCTAGGACTGAAATGAAGCTTGGTCAGCATCCCACACAAACGAATGCTCCACATGCGGGTTTCACATGCCACCAACTCCACATTCACAGGCAACTTCAGCGCCACAGCCGTTTTCAGATAGCCCTCAATGCAAAGGCTCTAGACGCAAATATTGGTGTGAGAGCTAATTCAATCAAGGAAACACTGCATGTTGGTGAAGGGCATATTGAAGAAGGATCAGCCGAGTGGTTCTTGTGGGAGAACAACTCCATTTGGCTGACTAACTTAACACACCATCAGGCTTCAAAGCAGCTCTCAAGGAAACTCAGTTTTCACACTCTATGCTTAGTGCCCTTTGAGTGCATTAATAGGAATGAACCTGGTAGAGCATCCCACACAAACGAATGCTCCACATGCGGGTTTCACATGCCACCAACTCCACATTCACAGGCAACTTCAGCGCCACAGCCGTTTTCAGATCGCCCTCAATGCAAAGGCAATAGACGCAAATATTGGTGTGAGAGCTAATTCAATCAAGGAAACACTGCATGTTGGTGAAGTGCATATTGAAGAAGGATCAGCCGAGTGGTTCTTGTGGGAGAACATCTCCATTTGGCTCACTAACTTCACACACCATCAGGCTTCCAAGCAGCTCTCAAGGAAACTCAGTTTTCACACTCTATGCTTAGTGCCCTTTGTGTGCCTAGGACTGAAATGAAGCTTGGTCAGCATCGCACACAAACGAATGCTCCACATGCGGGTTTCACATGCCACCAACTCCACATTCACAGGCAACTTCAGCGCCACAGCCGTTTTCAGATAGCCCTCAATGCAAAGGCTCTAGACGCAAATATTGGTGTGAGAGCTAATTCAATCAAGGAAACACTGCATGTTGGTGAAGGGCATATTGAAGAAGGATCAGCCGAGTGGTTCTTGTGGGAGAACAACTCCATTTGGCTCACTAACTTCACACACCATCAGGCTTCCAAGCAGCTCTCAAGGAAACTCAGTTTTCACACTCTATGTTTAGTGCCCTTTGAGTGCATTATCTAGGAATGAACCTGGTAGAGCATCCCACACAAACGAATGCTCCACATGCGGGTTTCACATGCCACCAACTCCACATTCACAGGCAACTTCAGCGCCACAGCCGTTTGCAGATAGCCCTCAATGCAAAGGCTCTAGACGCAAATATTGGTGTGAGAGCTAATTCAATCAAGGAAACACTGCATGTTGGTGAAGGGCATATTGAAGAAGGATCAGCCGAGTGGTTCTTGTGGGAGAACTACTCCATTTGGCTCACTAACTTCACACATCATCAGGCTTCCAAGCAGCTCTCAAGGAAACTCAGTTTTCACACTCTATGCTTAGTGCTCTTTGTGTGGCTAGGACTGAAATGAAGCTTGGTCAGCATCCCACACAAACGAATGCTCCACATGCGGGTTTCACATGCCACCAACTCCACATTCACAGGCAACTTCAGCGCCACAGCCGTTTTCAGATAGCCCTCAATGCAAAGGCTCTAGACGCAAATATTGGTGTGAGAGCTAATTCAATCAAGGAAACACTGCATGTTGGTGAAGGGCATATTGAAGAAGGATCAGCCGAGTGGTTCTTGTGGGAGAACAACTCCATTTGGCTCACTAACTTCTCACACCATCAGGCTTCCAAGCAGCTCTCAAGGAAACTCAGTTTTCACACTCTATGCTTAGTGCCCTTTGGGTGCATTATCTAGGAATGAACCTGGTAGAGCATCCCACACAAACGAATGCTCCACATGCGGGTTTCACATGCCACCAACTCCACATTCACAGGCAACTTCAGCGCCACAGCCGTTTTCAGATCGCCCTCAATGCAAAGGCTCTAGACGCAAATATTGGTGTGAGAGCTAATTCAATCAAGGAAACACTGCATGTTGGTAAAGGGCATATTGAAGAAGGATCAGCCGAGTGGTTCTTGTGGGAGAACAACTCCATTTGGCTCACTAACTTCACACACCATCAGGCTTCCAAGCAGCTCTCAAGGAAACTCAGTTTTCACACTCTATGTTTAGTGCCCTTTGAGGGCATTATCTACGAATGAACCTGGTAGAGCATCCCACACAAACGAATGCTCCACATGCGGGTTTCACATGCCACCAACTCCACATTCACAGGCAACTTCAGCGCCACAGCCGTTTTCAGATAGCCCTCAATGCAAAGGCTCTAGACGCAAATATTGGTGTGAGAGCTAATTCAATCAAGGAAACACTGCATGTTGGTGAAGGGCATATTGAAGAAGGATCAGCCGAGTGGTTCTTGTGGGAGAACAACTCCATTTGGCTCACTAACTTCACACACCATCAGGCTTCCAAGCAGCTCTCAAGGAAACTCAGTTTTCACACTCTATGCTTAGTGCCTTTTGTGTGCCTAGGAATGAAATGAAGCTTGGTCAGCATCCCACACAAATGAATGCTCCACATGCGGGTTTCACATGCCACCAACTCCACATTCACAGGCAACTTCAGCGCCACAGCCGTTTTCAGATAGCCCTCAATGCAAAGGCTCTAGACGCAAATATTGGTGTGAGAGCTAATTCAATCAAGGAAACACTGCATGTTGGTGAAGGGCATATTGAAGAAGGATCAGCCGAGTGGTTCTTGTGGGAGAACAACTCCATTTGGCTCACTAACTTCACACACCATCAGGCTTCCAAGCAGCTCTCAAGGAAACTCAGTTTTCACACTCTATGCTTAGTGCCCTTTGAGTGCCTAGGACTGAAATGAATCTTGGTCAGCATCCCACACAAACGAATGCTCCACATGCGGGTTTCACATGCCACCAACTCCACATTCACAGGCAACTTCAGCGCCACAGCCGTTTTCAGATAGCCCTCAATGCAAAGGCTCTAGACGCAAATATCGGTGTGAGAGCTAATTCAATCAAGGAAACACTGCATGTTGGTGAAGGGCATATTGAAGAAGGATCAGCCGAGTGGTTCTTGTGGGAGAACAACTCCATTTGGCTCCCTAACTTCACACACCATCAGGCTTCCAAGCAGCTCTCAAGGAAACTCAGTTTTCACACTCTATGCTTAGTGCCCTTTGGGTGCCTAGGTTTGAAATGAAGCTTGGTCAGCATCCCACACAAACGAATGCTCCACATGCGGGTTTCACATGCCACCAACTCCACATTCACAGGCAATTTCAACGCCACAGCTGTTTTCAGATAGCCCTCAATGCAAAGGCTCTAGACGCAAATATTGGTGTGAGAGCTAATTCAATCAAGGAAACACTGCATGTTGGTGAAGGGCATATTGAAGAAGGATCAGCCGAGTGGTTCTTGTGGGAGAACAACTCCATTTGGCTCACTAACTTCACACACCATCAGGCTTCCAAGCAGCTCTCAAGGAAACTCAGTTTTCACACTCTATGCTTAGTGCGCTTTGAGTGCATTATCTAGGAATGAACCTGGTAGAGCATCCCACACAAACGAATGCTCCACATGCGGGTTTCACATGCCACCAACTCCACATTCACAGGCAACTTCAGCGCCACAGCCGTTTTCAGATAGCCCTCAATGGAAAGGCTCTAGATGCAAATATTGGTGTGAGAGCTAATTCAATCAAGGAAACACTGCATGTTGGTGAAGGGCATATTGAAGAAGGATCAGCCGAGTGGTTCTTGTGGGAGAACAACTCCATTTGGCTCCCTAACTTCACACACCATCAGGCTTCCAAGCAGCTCTCAAGGAAACTCAGTTTTCACACTCTATGCTTAGTGCCCTTTGTATGGCTAGGACTGAAATGAATCTTGGTCAGCATCCCACACAAACGAATGCTCCACATGCGGGTTTCACATGCCACCAACTCCACATTCACAGGCAACTTCAGCGCCACAGCCGTTTTCAGATAGCCCTCAATGCAAAGGCTCTAGACGCAAATATTGGTGTGAGAGCTAATTCAATCAAGGAAACACTGCATGTTGGTGAAGGGCATATTGAAGAAGGATCAGCCGAGTGGTTCTTGTGGGAGAACAACTCCATTTGGCTCACTAACTTCACACACCATCAGGCTTCCAAGCAGCTCTCAAGGAAACTCAGTTTTCACACTCTATGTTTAGTGCCCTTTGAGTGCATTATCTAGGAATGAACCTGGTAGAGCATCCCACACAAACGAATGCTCCACATGCGGGTTTCACATGCCACCAACTCCACATTCACAGGCAACTTCAGCGCCACAGCCGTTTTCAGATAGCCCTCAATGCAAAGGCTCTAGACGCAAATATTGGTGTGAGAGCTAATTCAATCAAGGAAACACTGCATGTTGGTGAAGGGCATATTGAAGAAGGATCAGCCGAGTGGTTCTTGTGGGAGAACAACTCCATTTGGCTCACTAACTTCACACACCATCAGGCTTCCAAGCAGCTCTCAAGGAAACTCAGTTTTCACACTCTATGTTTAGTGCCCTTTGGGTGCATTATCTAGGAATGAACCTGGTAGAGCATCCCACACAAACGAATGCTCCACATGCGGGTTTCACATGCCACCAACTCCACATTCACAGGCAACTTCAGCGCCACAGCAGTTTTCAGATAGCCCTCAATGCAAAGGCTCTAGACGCAAATATTGGTGTGAGAGCTAATTCAATCAAGGAAACACTGCATGTTGGTGAAGGGCATATTGAAGAAGGATCAGCTGAGTGGTTCTTGTGGGAGAACAACTCCATTTGGCTCACTAACTTCACACACCATCAGGCTTCCAAGCAGCTCTCAAGGAAACTCAGTTTTCACACTCTATGCTTAGTGCCCTTTGTATGGCTAGGACTGAAATGAATCTTGGTCAGCATCCCACACAAATGAATGCTCCACATGCGGGTTTCACATGCCACCAACTCCACATTCACAGGCAACTTCAGCGCCACAGCCGTTTTCAGATAGCCCTCAATGCAAAGGCTCTAGACGCAAATATTGGTGTGAGAGCTAATTCAATCAAGGAAACACTGCATGTTGGTGAAGGGCATATTGAAGAAGGATCAGCCGAGTGGTTCTTGTGGGAGAACAACTCCATTTGGCTGACTAACTTAACACACCATCAGGCTTCAAAGCAGCTCTCAAGGAAACTCAGTTTTCACACTCTATGCTTAGTGCCCTTTGAGTGCATTAATAGGAATGAACCTGGTAGAGCATCCCACACAAACGAATGCTCCACATGCGGGTTTCACATGCCACCAACTCCACATTCACAGGCAACTTCAGCGCCACAGCCGTTTTCAGATCGCCCTCAATGCAAAGGCAATAGACGCAAATATTGGTGTGAGAGCTAATTCAATCAAGGAAACACTGCATGTTGGTGAAGTGCATATTGAAGAAGGATCAGCCGAGTGGTTCTTGTGGGAGAATATCTCCATTTGGCTCACTAACTTCACACACCATCAGGCTTCCAAGCAGCTCTCAAGGAAACTCAGTTTTCACACTCTATGCTTAGTGCCCTTTGTGTGCCTAGGACTGAAATGAAGCTTGGTCAGCATCGCACACAAACGAATGCTCCACATGCGGGTTTCACATGCCACCAACTCCACATTCACAGGCAACTTCAGCGCCACAGCCGTTTTCAGATAGCCCTCAATGCAAAGGCTCTAGACGCAAATATTGGTGTGAGAGCTAATTCAATCAAGGAAACACTGCATGTTGGTGAAGGGCATATTGAAGAAGGATCAGCCGAGTGGTTCTTGTGGGAGAACAACTCCATTTGGCTCACTAACTTCACACACCATCAGGCTTCCAAGCAGCTCTCAAGGAAACTCAGTTTTCACACTCTATGTTTAGTGCCCTTTGAGTGCATTATCTAGGAATGAACCTGGTAGAGCATCCCACACAAACGAATGCTCCACATGCGGGTTTCACATGCCACCAACTCCACATTCACAGGCAACTTCAGCGCCACAGCCGTTTTCAGATAGCCCTCAATGCAAAGGCTCTAGACGCAAATATTGGTGTGAGAGCTAATTCAATCAAGGAAACACTGCATGTTGGTGAAGGGCATATTGAAGAAGGATCAGCCGAGTGGTTCTTGTGGGAGAACTACTCCATTTGGCTCACTAACTTCACACATCATCAGGCTTCCAAGCAGCTCTCAAGGAAACTCAGTTTTCACACTCTATGCTTAGTGCTCTTTGTGTGGCTAGGACTGAAATGAAGCTTGGTCAGCATCCCACACAAACGAATGCTCCACATGCGGATTTCACATGCCACCAACTCCACATTCACAGGCAACTTCAGCGCCACAGCCGTTTTCAGATAGCCCTCAATGCAAAGGCTCTAGACGCAAATATTGGTGTGAGAGCTAATTCAATCAAGGAAACACTGCATGTTGGTGAAGGGCATATTGAAGAATTATCAGCCGAGTGGTTCTTGTGGGAGAACAACTCCATTTGGCTCACTAACTTCTCACACCATCAGGCTTCCAAGCAGCTCTCAAGGAAACTCAGTTTTCACACTCTATGCTTAGTGCCCTTTGGGTGCATTATCTAGGAATGAACCTGGTAGAGCATCCCACACAAACGAATGCATCACATGCGGGTTTCACATGCCACCAACTCCACATTCACAGGCAACTTCAGCGCCACAGCCGTTTTCAGATCGCCCTCAATGCAAAGGCTCTAGACGCAAATATTGGTGTGAGAGCTAATTCAATCAAGGAAACACTGCATGTTGGTAAAGGGCATATTGAAGAAGGATCAGCCGAGTGGTTCTTGTGGGAGAACAACTCCATTTGGCTCACTAACTTCACACACCATCAGGCTTCCAAGCAGCTCTCAAGGAAACTCAGTTTTCACACTCTATGTTTAGTGCCCTTTGAGGGCATTATCTAGGAATGAACCTGGTAGAGCATCCCACACAAACGAATGCTCCACATGCGGGTTTCACATGCCACCAACTCCACATTCACAGGCAACTTCCGCGCCACAGCCGTTTTCAGATAGCCCTCAATGCAAAGGCTCTAGACGCAAATATTGGTGTGAGAGCTAATTCAATCAAGGAAACACTGCATGTTGGTGAAGGGCATATTGAAGAAGGATCAGCCGAGTGGTTCTTGTGGGAGAACAACTCCATTTGGCTCACTAACTTCACACACCGTCAGGCTTCCAAGCAGCTCTCAAGGAAACTCAGTTTTCACACTCTATGTTTAGTGCCCTTTGGGTGCATTATCTACGAATGAACCTGGTAGAGCATCCCACACAAACGAATGCTCCACATGCGGGTTTCACATGCCACCAACTCCACATTCACAGGCAACTTCAGCGCCACAGCCGTTTTCAGATAGCCCTCAATGCAAAGGCTCTAGACGCAAATATTGGTGTGAGAGCTAATTCAATCAAGGAAACACTGCATGTTGGTGAAGGGCATATTGAAGAAGGATCAGCCGAGTGGTTCTTGTGGGAGAACAACTCCATTTGGCTCACTAACTTCACACACCATCAGGCTTCCAAGCAGCTCTCAAGGAAACTCAGTTTTCACACTCTATGCTTAGTGCCTTTTGTGTGCCTAGGAATGAAATGAAGCTTGGTCAGCATCCCACACAAATGAATGCTCCACATGCGGGTTTCACATGCCACCAACTCCACATTCACAGGCAACTTCAGCGCCACAGCCGTTTTCAGATAGCCCTCAATGCAAAGGCTCTAGACGCAAATATTGGTGTGAGAGCTAATTCAATCAAGGAAACACTGCATGTTGGTGAAGGGCATATTGAAGAAGGATCAGCCGAGTGGTTCTTGTGGGAGAACAACTCCATTTGGCTCACTAACTTCACACACCATCAGGCTTCCAAGCAGCTCTCAAGGAAACTCAGTTTTCACACTCTATGCTTAGTGCGCTTTGAGTGCATTATCTAGGAATGAACCTGGTAGAGCATCCCACACAAACGAATGCTCCACATGCGGGTTTCACATGCCACCAACTCCACATTCACAGGCAACTTCAGCGTCACAGCCGTTTTCAGATAGCCCTCAATGCAAAGGCTCTAGATGCAAATATTGGTGTGAGAGCTAATTCAATCAAGGAAACACTGCATGTTGGTGAAGGGCATATTGAAGAAGGATCAGCCGAGTGGTTCTTGTGGGAGAACAACTCCATTTGGCTCCCTAACTTCACACACCATCAGGCTTCCAAGCAGCTCTCAAGGAAACTCAGTTTTCACACTCTATGCTTAGTGCCCTTTGTATGGCTAGGACTGAAATGAATCTTGGTCAGCATCCCACACAAACGAATGCTCCACATGCGGGTTTCACATGCCACCAACTCCACATTCACAGGCAACTTCAGCGCCACAGCCGTTTTCAGATAGCCCTCAATGCAAAGGCTCTAGACTCAAATATTGGTGTGAGAGCTAATTCAATCAAGGAAACACTGCATGTTGGTGAAGGGCATATTGAAGAAGGATCAGCCGAGTGGTTCTTGTGGGAGAACAACTCCATTTGGCTCACTAACTTCACACACCATCAGGCTTCCAAGCAGCTCTCAAGGAAACTCAGTTTTCACACTCTATGTTTAGTGCCCTTTGAGTGCATTATCTAGGAATGAACCTGGTAGAGCATCCCACACAAACGAATGCTCCACATGCGGGTTTCACATGCCACCAACTCCACATTCACAGGCAACTTCAGCGCCACAGCCGTTTTCAGATAGCCCTCAATGCAAAGGCTCTAGACGCAAATATTGGTGTGAGAGCTAATTCAATCAAGGAAACACTGCATGTTGGTGAAGGGCATATTGAAGAAGGATCAGCCGAGTGGTTCTTGTGGGAGAACAACTCCATTTGACTCACTAACTTCACACACCATCAGGCTTCCAAGCAGCTCTCAAGGAAACTCAGTTTTCACACTCTATGTTTAGTGCCCTTTGGGTGCATTATCTAGGAATGAACCTGGTAGAGCATCCCACACAAACGAATGCTCCACATGCGGGTTTCACATGCCACCAACTCCACATTCACAGGCAACTTCAGCGCCACAGCCGTTTTCAGATAGCCCTCAATGCAAAGGCTCTAGACGCAAATATTGGTGTGAGAGCTAATTCAATCAAGGAAACACTGCATGTTGGTGAAGGGCATATTGAAGAAGGATCAGCCGAGTGGTTCTTGTGGGAGAACAACTCCATTTGGCTCACTAACTTCACACACCATCAGGCTTCCAAGCAGCTCTCAAGGAAACTCAGTTTTCACACTCTATGTTTAGTGCCCTTTGAGTGCATTATCTAGGAATGAACCTGGTAGAGCATCCCACACAAACGAATGCTCCACATGCGGGTTTCACATGCCACCAACTCCACATTCACAGGCAACTTCAGCGCCACAGCCGTTTTCAGATAGCCCTCAATGCAAAGGCTCTAGACGCAAATATTGGTGTGAGAGCTAATTCAATCAAGGAAACACTGCATGTTGGTGAAGGGCATATTGAAGAAGGATCAGCCGAGTGGTTCTTGTGGGAGAACAACTCCATTTGGCTCACTAACTTCACACACCATCAGGCTTCCAAGCAGCTCTCAAGGAAACTCAGTTTTCACACTCTATGTTTAGTGCCCTTTGGGTGCATTATCTAGGAATGAACCTGGTAGAGCATCCCACACAAACAAATGCTCCACATGCGGGTTTCACATGCCACCACCTCCACATTCACAGGCAACTTCAGCGCCACAGCCGTTTTCAGATAGCCCTCAATGCAAAGGCTCTAGACGCAAATATTGGTGTGAGAGCTAATTCAATCAAGGAAACACTGCATGTTGGTGAAGGGCATATTGAAGAAGGATCAGCTGAGTGGTTCTTGTGGGAGAACAACTCCATTTGGCTAACTTCACACACCATCAGGCTTCCAAGCAGCTCTCAAGGAAACTCAGTTTTCACACTCTATGCTTAGTGCTCTTTGTGTGGCTAGGACTGAAATGAAGCTTGGTCAGCATCCCACACAAACGAATGCTCCACATGCGGGTTTCACATGCCACCAACTCCACATTCACAGGCAACTTCAGCGCCACAGCCGTTTTCAGATAGCCCTCAATGCAAAGGCTCTAGACGCAAATATTGGTGTGAGAGCTAATTCAATCAAGGAAACACTGCATGTTGGTGAAGGGCATATTGAAGAAGGATCAGCCGAGTGGTTCTTGTGGGAGAACAACTCCATTTGGCTCCCTAACTTCACACACCATCAGGCTTCCAAGCAGCTCTCAAGGAAACTCAGTTTTCACACTCTATGCTTAGAGCCTTTTGTGTGCCTAGGAATGAAATGAAGCTTGGTCAGCATCGCACACAAATGAATGCTCCACATGCGGGTTTCACATGCCACCAACTCCACATTCACAGGCAACTTCAGCGCCACAGCCGTTTTCAGATAGCCCTCAATGCAAAGGCTCTAGACGCAAATATTGGTGTGAGAGCTAATTCAATCAAGGAAACACTGCATGTTGGTGAAGGGCATATTGAAGAAGGATCTGCTGAGTGGTTCTTGAGGGAGAACAACTCCATTTGGCTCACTAACTTCACACACCATCAGGCTTCCAAGCAGCTCTCAAGGAAACTCAGTTTTCACACTCTATGCTTAGTGCCCTTTGTATGGCTAGGACTGAAATGAATCTTGGTCAGCATCCCACACAAATGAATGCTCCACATGCGGGTTTCACATGCCACCAACTCCACATTCACAGGCAACTTCAGCGCCACAGCCGTTTTCAGATAGCCCTCAATGCAAAGGCTCTAGACGCAAATATTGGTGTGAGAGCTAATTCAATCAAGGAAACACTGCATGTTGGTGAAGGGCATATTGAAGAAGGATCAGCCGAGTGGTTCTTGTGGGAGAACAACTCCATTTGGCTCACTAACTTCACACACCATCAGGCTTCCAAGCAGCTCTCAAGGAAACTCAGTTTTCACACTCTATGCTTAGTGCCCTTTGAGTGCATTATCTAGGAATGAACCTGGTAGAGCATCCCACACAAACGAATGCTCCACATGCGGGTTTCACATGCCACCAACTCCACATTCACAGGCAACTTCAGAGCCACAGCCGTTTTCAGATAGCCCTCAATGCAAAGGCTCTAGACGCAAATATTGGTGTGAGAGCTAATTCAATCAAGGAAACACTGCATGTTGGTGAAGGGCATATTGAAGAAGGATCAGCCGAGTGGTTCTTGTGGGAGAACAACTCCATTTGGCTCACTAACTTCACACACCATCAGGCTTCCAAGCAGCTCTCAAGGAAACTCAGTTTTCACACTCTATGTTTAGTGCCCTTTGAGTGCATTATCTAGGAATGAACCTGGTAGAGCATCCCACACAAACGAATGCTCCACATGCGGGTTTCACATGCCACCAACTCCACATTCACAGGCAACTTCAGCGCCACAGCCGTTTTCAGATAGCCCTCAATGCAAAGGCTCTAGACGCAAATATTGGTGTGAGAGCTAATTCAATCAAGGAAACACTGCATGTTGGTGAAGGGCATATTGAAGAAGGATCAGCCGAGTGGTTCTTGTGGGAGAACAACTCCATTTGGCTCCCTAACTTCACACACCATCAGGCTTCCAAGCAGCTCTCAAGGAAACTCAGTTTTCACACTCTATGCTTAGAGCCTTTTGTGTGCCTAGGAATGAAATGAAGCTTGGTCAGCATCGCACACAAATGAATGCTCCACATGCGGGTTTCACATGCCACCAACTCCACATTCACAGGCAACTTCAGCGCCACAGCCGTTTTCAGATAGCCCTCAATGCAAAGGCTCTAGACGCAAATATTGGTGTGAGAGCTAATTCAATCAAGGAAACACTGCATGTTGGTGAAGGGCATATTGAAGAAGGATCTGCTGAGTGGTTCTTGAGGGAGAACAACTCCATTTGGCTCACTAACTTCACACACCATCAGGCTTCCAAGCAGCTCTCAAGGAAACTCAGTTTTCACACTCTATGCTTAGTGCCCTTTGTATGGCTAGGACTGAAATGAATCTTGGTCAGCATCCCACACAAATGAATGCTCCACATGCGGGTTTCACATGCCACCAACTCCACATTCACAGGCAACTTCAGCGCCACAGCCGTTTTCAGATAGCCCTCAATGCAAAGGCTCTAGACGCAAATATTGGTGTGAGAGCTAATTCAATCAAGGAAACACTGCATGTTGGTGAAGGGCATATTGAAGAAGGATCAGCCGAGTGGTTCTTGTGGGAGAACAACTCCATTTGGCTCACTAACTTCACACACCATCAGGCTTCCAAGCAGCTCTCAAGGAAACTCAGTTTTCACACTCTATGCTTAGTGCCCTTTTTGTGCCTAGGACTGAAATGAAGCTTGGTCAGCATCCCACACAAACGAATGCTCCACATGCGGGTTTCACATGCCACCAACTCCACATTCACAGGCAATTTCAACGCCACAGCTGTTTTCAGATAGCCCTCAATGCAAAGGCTCTAGACGTAAATATTGGTGTGAGAGCTAATTCAATCAAGGAAACACTGCATGTTGGTGAAGGGCATATTGAAGAAGGATCAGCCGAGTGGTTCTTGTGGGAGAACAACTCCATTTGGCTCACTAACTTCACACACCATCAGGCTTCCAAGCAGCTCTCAAGGAAACTCAGTTTTCACACTCTATGCTTAGTGCCCTTTGAGTGCATTATCTAGGAATGAACCTGGTAGAGCATCCCACACAAACGAATGCTCCACATGCGGGTTTCACATGCCACCAACTCCACATTCACAGGCAACTTCAGCGCCACAGCCTTTTTCAGATCGCCCTCAATGCAAAGGCTCTAGACGCAAATATTGGTGTGAGAGCTTATTCAATCAAGGAAACACTGCATGTTGGTGAAGTGCATATTGAAGAAGGATCAGCCGAGTGGTTCTTGTGGGAGAACAACTCCATTTGGCTCACTAACTTCACACACCATCAGGCTTCCAAGCAGCTCTCAAGGAAACTCAGTTTTCACACTCCATGCTTAGTGCCCTTTGTGTGCCTAGGACTGAAATGAAGCTTGGTCAGCATCCCACACAAACGAATGCTCCACATGCGGGTTTCACATGCCACCAACTCCACATTCACAGGCAACTTCAGCGCCACAGCCTTTTTCAGATAGCCCTCAATGCAAAGGCTCTAGACGCAAATATTGGTGTGAGAGCTAATTCAATCAAGGAAACACTGCATGTGGGTGAAGGGCATATTGAAGAAGGATCAGCCGAGTGGTTCTTGTGGGAGAACAACTCCATTTGGCTCACTAACTTCACACACCATCAGGCTTCCAAGCAGCTCTCAAGGAAACTCAGTTTTCACACTCTATGCATAGTGCCCTTTGAGTGCATTAATAGGAATGAACCTGGTAGAGCATCCCACACAAACGAATGCTCCACATGCGGGTTTCACATGCCACCAACTCCACATTCACAGGCAACTTCAGCGCCACAGCCGTTTTCAGATAGCCCTCAATGCAAAGGCTCTAGACGCAAATATTGGTGTGAGAGCTAATTCAATCAAGGAAACACTGCATGTTGGTGAAAGGCATATTGAAGAAGGATCAGCCGAGTGGTTCTTGTGGGAGAACAACTCCATTTGGCTCACTAACTTCACACACCATCAGGCTTCCAAGCAGCTCTCAAGGAAACTCAGTTTTCACACTCTATGCTTAGTGCCCTTTGTGTGCCTAGGACTGAAATGAAGCTTGGTCAGCACCCCACACAAACGAATGCTCCACATGCGGGTTTCACATGCCACCAACTCCACATTCACAGGCAACTTCAGCGCCACAGCCGTTTTCAGATAGCCCTCAATGCAAAGGTTCTAGACTCAAATATTGGTGTGAGAGCTAATTCAATCAAGGAAACACTGCATGTTGGTGAAGGGCATATTGAAGAAGGATCAGCCGAGTGGTTCTTGTGGGAGAACAACTCCATTTGGCTCCCTAACTTCACACACCATCAGGCTTCCAAGCAGCTCTCAAGGAAACTCAGTTTTCACACTCTATGCTTAGTGCCCTTTGAGTGCATTATCTAGGAATGAACCTGGTAGAGCATCCCACACAAACGAATGCTCCACATGCGGGTTTCACATGCCACCAACTCCACATTCACAGGCAACTTCAGAGCCACAGCCGTTTTCAGATAGCCCTCAATGCAAAGGCTCTAGACGCAAATATTGGTGTGAGAGCTAATTCAATCAAGGAAACACTGCATGTTGGTGAAGGGCATATTGAAGAAGGATCAGCTGAGTGGTTCTTGTGGGAGAACAACTCCATTTGGCTCACTAACTTCACACACCATCAGGCTTCCGAGCAGCTCTCTAGGAAACTCAGTTTTCACACTCTATGTTTAGTGCCCTTTGAGTGCATTATCTAGGAATGAACCTGGTAGAGCATCCCACACAAACGAATGCTCCACATGCGGGTTTCACATGCCACCAACTCCACATTCACAGGCAACTTCCGCGCCACAGCCGTTTTCAGATAGCCCTCAATGCAAAGGCTCTAGACGCAAATATTGGTGTGAGAGCTAATTCAACCAAGGAAACACTGCATGTTGGTGAAGGGCATATTGAAGAAGGATCAGCCGAGTGGTTCTTGTGGGAGAACAACTCCATTTGGCTCCCTAACTTCACACACCATCAGGCTTCCAAGCAGCTCTCAAGAAAACTCAGTTTTCACACTCTATGCTTAGTGCCCTTTGAGTGCATTATCTAGGAATGAACCTGGTAGAGCATCCCACACAAACGAATGCTCCACATGCGGGTTTCACATGCCACCAACTCCACATTCACAGGCAACTTCAGCGCCACAGCCGTTTTCAGATAGCTCTCAATGCAAAGGCTCTAGACGCAAACATTGGTGTGAGAGCTAATTCAATCAAGGAAACACTGCATGTTGGTGAAGGGCATATTGAAGAAGGATCAGCCGAGTGGTTCTTGTGGGAGAACAACTCCATTTGGCTCACTAACTTCACACACCATCAGGCTTCCAAGCAGCTCTCAAGGAAACTCAGTTTTCACACTCTATGCTTAGTGCTCTTTGTGTGGCTAGGACTGAAATGAAGCTTGGTCAGCATCCCACATAAACGAATGCTCCACATGCGGGTTTCACTTGCCACCAACTCCACATTCACAGGCAACTTCAGCGCCACAGCCGTTTTCAGATAGCCCTCAATGCAAAGGCTCTAGACGCAAATATTGGTGTGAGAGCTAATTCAATCAAGGAAACACTGCATGTTGGTGAAGGGCATATTGAAGAAGGATCAGCCGAGTGGTTCTTGTGGGAGAACAACTCCATTTGGCTCACTAACTTCACACACCACCAGGCTTCCAAGCAGCTCTCAAGGAAACTCAGTTTTCACACTCTATGTTTAGTGCCCTTTGAGTGCATTATCTAGGAATGAACCTGGTAGAGCATCCCACACAAACGAATGCTCCACATGCGGGTTTCACATGCCACCAACTCCACATTCACAGGCAACTTCAGCGCCACAGCCGTTTTCAGATAGCCCTCAATGCAAAGGCTCTAGACGCAAATATTGGTGTGAGAGCTAATTCAATCAAGGAAACACTGCATGTTGGTGAAGGGCATATTGAAGAAGGATCAGCCGAGTGGTTCTTGTGGGAGAACAACTCCATTTGGCTCACTAACTTCACACACCATCAGGCTTCCAAGCAGCTCTCAAGGAAACTCAGTTTTCACACTCTATGCTTAGTGCCCTTTGAGTGCATTATCTAGGAATGAACCTGGTAGAGCATCCCACACAAACGAATGCTCCACATGCGGGTTTCACATGCCACCAACTCCACATTCACAGGCAACTTCAGCGCCACAGCCTTTTTCAGATCGCCCTCAATGCAAAGGCTCTAGACGCAAATATTGGTGTGAGAGCTTATTCAATCAAGGAAACACTGCATGTGGGTGAAGGGCATATTGAAGAAGGATCAGCCGAGTGGTTCTTGTGGGAGAACAATTCCATTTGGCTCACTAACTTCACACACCATCAGGCTTCCAAGCAGCTCTCAAGGAAACTCAGTTTTCACACTCCATGCTTAGTGCCCTTTGTGTGCCTAGGACTGAAATGAAGCTTGGTCAGCATCCCACACAAACGAATGCTCCACATGCGGGTTTCACATGCCACCAACTCCACATTCACAGGCAACTTCAGCGCCACAGCCGTTTTCAGATAGCCCTCAATGCAAAGGCTCTAGACGCAAATATTGGTGTGAGAGCTAATTCAATCAAGGAAACACTGCATGTTGGTGAAGGGCATATTGAAGAAGGATCAGCCGAGTGGTTCTTGTGGGAGAACAACTCCATTTGGCTCACTAACTTCACACACCATCAGGCTTCCAAGCAGCTCTCAAGGAAACTCAGTTTTCACACTCTATGTTTAGTGCCCTTTGAGTGCATTATCTAGGAATGAACCTGGTAGAGCATCCCACACAAACGAATGCTCCACATGCGGGTTTCACATGCCACCAACTCCACATTCACAGGCAACTTCAGCGCCACAGCCGTTTTCAGATAGCCCTCAATGCAAAGGCTCTAGACGCAAATATTGGTGTGAGAGCTAATTCAATCAAGGAAACACTGCATGTTGGTGAAGGGCATATTGAAGAAGGATCAGCCGAGTGGTTCTTGTGGGAGAACAACTCCATTTGTCTCACTAACTTCACACATCATCAGGCTTCCAAGCAGCTCTCAAGGAAACTCAGTTTTCACACTCTATGCTTAGTGCTCTTTGTGTGGCTAGGACTGAAATGAAGCTTGGTCAGCATCCCACACAAACGAATGCTCCACATGCGGGTTTCACATGCCACCAACTCCACATTCACAGGCAAATTCAGCGCCACAGCCGTTTTCAGATAGCCCTCAATGCAAAGGCTCTAGACGCAAATATTGGTGTGAGAGCTAATTCAATCAAGGAAACACTGCATGTGGGTGAAGGGCATATTGAAGAAGGATCAGCCGAGTGGTTCTTGTGGGAGAACAACTCCATTTGGCTCACTAACTTCTCACACCATCAGGCTTCCAAGCAGCTCTCAAGGAAACTCAGTTTTCACACTCTATGCTTAGTGCCCTTTGGGTGCATTATCTAGGAATGAACCTGGTAGAGCATCCCACACAAACGAATGCTCCACATGCGGGTTTCACATGCCACCAACTCCACATTCACAGGCAACTTCAGCGCCACAGCCGTTTTCAGATCGCCCTCAATGCAAAGGCTCTAGACGCAAATATTGGTGTGAGAGCTAATTCAATCAAGGAAACACTGCATATTGGTAAAGGGCATATTGAAGAAGGATCAGCCGAGTGGTTCTTGTGGGAGAACAACTCCATTTGGCTCACTAACTTCATACACCATCAGGCTTCCAAGCAGCTCTCAAGGAAACTCAGTTTTCACACTCTATGTTTAGTGCCCTTTGAGGGCATTATCTAGGAATGAACCTGGTAGAGCATCCCACACAAACGAATGCTCCACATGCGGGTTTCACATGCCACCAACTCCACATTCACAGGCAACTTCCGCGCCACAGCCGTTTCAGATAGCCCTCAATGCAAAGGCTCTAGACGCAAATATTGGTGTGAGAGCTAATTCAATCAAGGAAACACTGCATGTTGGTGAAGGGCATATTGAAGAAGGATCAGCCGAGTGGTTCTTGTGGGAGAACAACTCCATTTGGCTCACTAACTTCACACACCATCAGGCTTCCAAGCAGCTCTCAAGGAAACTCAGTTTTCACACTCTATGTTTAGTGCCCTTTGGGTGCATTATCTACGAATGAACCTGGTAGAGCATCCCACACAAACGAATGCTCCACATGCGGGTTTCACATGCCACCAACTCCACATTCACAGGCAACTTCAGCGCCACAGCCGTTTTCAGATAGCCCTCAATGCAAAGGCTCTAGACGCAAATATTGGTGTGAGAGCTAATTCAATCAAGGAAACACTGCATGTTGGTGAAGGGCATATTGAAGAAGGATCTGCTGAGTGGTTCTTGAGGGAGAACAACTCCATTTGGCTCACTAACTTCACACACCATCAGGCTTCCAAGCAGCTCTCAAGGAAACTCAGTTTTCACACTCTATGCTTAGTGCCCTTTGTATGGCTAGGACTGAAATGAATCTTGGTCAGCATCCCACACAAATGAATGCTCCACATGCGGGTTTCACATGCCACCAACTCCACATTCACAGGCAACTTCAGCGCCACAGCCGTTTTCAGATAGCCCTCAATGCAAAGGCTCTAGACGCAAATATTGGTGTGAGAGCTAATTCAATCAAGGAAACACTGCATGTTGGTGAAGGGCATATTGAAGAAGGATCAGCCGAGTGGTTCTTGTGGGAGAACAACTCCATTTGGCTCACTAACTTCACACACCATCAGGCTTCCAAGCAGCTCTCAAGGAAACTCAGTTTTCACACTCTATGCTTAGTGCCCTTTTTGTGCCTAGGACTGAAATGAAGCTTGGTCAGCATCCCACACAAACGAATGCTCCACATGCGGGTTTCACATGCCACCAACTCCACATTCACAGGCAATTTCAACGCCACAGCTGTTTTCAGATAGCCCTCAATGCAAAGGCTCTAGACGTAAATATTGGTGTGAGAGCTAATTCAATCAAGGAAACACTGCATGTTGGTGAAGGGCATATTGAAGAAGGATCAGCCGAGTGGTTCTTGTGGGAGAACAACTCCATTTGGCTCACTAACTTCACACACCATCAGGCTTCCAAGCAGCTCTCAAGGAAACTCAGTTTTCACACTCTATGCTTAGTGCCCTTTGAGTGCATTATCTAGGAATGAACCTGGTAGAGCATCCCACACAAACGAATGCTCCACATGCGGGTTTCACATGCCACCAACTCCACATTCACAGGCAACTTCAGCGCCACAGCCTTTTTCAGATCGCCCTCAATGCAAAGGCTCTAGACGCAAATATTGGTGTGAGAGCTTATTCAATCAAGGAAACACTGCATGTTGGTGAAGTGCATATTGAAGAAGGATCAGCCGAGTGGTTCTTGTGGGAGAACAACTCCATTTGGCTCACTAACTTCACACACCATCAGGCTTCCAAGCAGCTCTCAAGGAAACTCAGTTTTCACACTCCATGCTTAGTGCCCTTTGTGTGCCTAGGACTGAAATGAAGCTTGGTCAGCATCCCACACAAACGAATGCTCCACATGCGGGTTTCACATGCCACCAACTCCACATTCACAGGCAACTTCAGCGCCACAGCCTTTTTCAGATAGCCCTCAATGCAAAGGCTCTAGACGCAAATATTGGTGTGAGAGCTAATTCAATCAAGGAAACACTGCATGTGGGTGAAGGGCATATTGAAGAAGGATCAGCCGAGTGGTTCTTGTGGGAGAACAACTCCATTTGGCTCACTAACTTCACACACCATCAGGCTTCCAAGCAGCTCTCAAGGAAACTCAGTTTTCACACTCTATGCATAGTGCCCTTTGAGTGCATTAATAGGAATGAACCTGGTAGAGCATCCCACACAAACGAATGCTCCACATGCGGGTTTCACATGCCACCAACTCCACATTCACAGGCAACTTCAGCGCCACAGCCGTTTTCAGATAGCCCTCAATGCAAAGGCTCTAGACGCAAATATTGGTGTGAGAGCTAATTCAATCAAGGAAACACTGCATGTTGGTGAAAGGCATATTGAAGAAGGATCAGCCGAGTGGTTCTTGTGGGAGAACAACTCCATTTGGCTCACTAACTTCACACACCATCAGGCTTCCAAGCAGCTCTCAAGGAAACTCAGTTTTCACACTCTATGCTTAGTGCCCTTTGTGTGCCTAGGACTGAAATGAAGCTTGGTCAGCACCCCACACAAACGAATGCTCCACATGCGGGTTTCACATGCCACCAACTCCACATTCACAGGCAACTTCAGCGCCACAGCCGTTTTCAGATAGCCCTCAATGCAAAGGTTCTAGACTCAAATATTGGTGTGAGAGCTAATTCAATCAAGGAAACACTGCATGTTGGTGAAGGGCATATTGAAGAAGGATCAGCCGAGTGGTTCTTGTGGGAGAACAACTCCATTTGGCTCCCTAACTTCACACACCATCAGGCTTCCAAGCAGCTCTCAAGGAAACTCAGTTTTCACACTCTATGCTTAGTGCCCTTTGAGTGCATTATCTAGGAATGAACCTGGTAGAGCATCCCACACAAACGAATGCTCCACATGCGGGTTTCACATGCCACCAACTCCACATTCACAGGCAACTTCAGAGCCACAGCCGTTTTCAGATAGCCCTCAATGCAAAGGCTCTAGACGCAAATATTGGTGTGAGAGCTAATTCAATCAAGGAAACACTGCATGTTGGTGAAGGGCATATTGAAGAAGGATCAGCTGAGTGGTTCTTGTGGGAGAACAACTCCATTTGGCTCACTAACTTCACACACCATCAGGCTTCCGAGCAGCTCTCAAGGAAACTCAGTTTTCACACTCTATGTTTAGTGCCCTTTGAGTGCATTATCTAGGAATGAACCTGGTAGAGCATCCCACACAAACGAATGCTCCACATGCGGGTTTCACATGCCACCAACTCCACATTCACAGGCAACTTCCGCGCCACAGCCGTTTTCAGATAGCCCTCAATGCAAAGGCTCTAGACGCAAATATTGGTGTGAGAGCTAATTCAACCAAGGAAACACTGCATGTTGGTGAAGGGCATATTGAAGAAGGATCAGCCGAGTGGTTCTTGTGGGAGAACAACTCCATTTGGCTCCCTAACTTCACACACCATCAGGCTTCCAAGCAGCTCTCAAGAAAACTCAGTTTTCACACTCTATGCTTAGTGCCCTTTGAGTGCATTATCTAGGAATGAACCTGGTAGAGCATCCCACACAAACGAATGCTCCACATGCGGGTTTCACATGCCACCAACTCCACATTCACAGGCAACTTCAGCGCCACAGCCGTTTTCAGATAGCTCTCAATGCAAAGGCTCTAGACGCAAACATTGGTGTGAGAGCTAATTCAATCAAGGAAACACTGCATGTTGGTGAAGGGCATATTGAAGAAGGATCAGCCGAGTGGTTCTTGTGGGAGAACAACTCCATTTGGCTCACTAACTTCACACACCATCAGGCTTCCAAGCAGCTCTCAAGGAAACTCAGTTTTCACACTCTATGCTTAGTGCTCTTTGTGTGGCTAGGACTGAAATGAAGCTTGGTCAGCATCCCACATAAACGAATGCTCCACATGCGGGTTTCACTTGCCACCAACTCCACATTCACAGGCAACTTCAGCGCCACAGCCGTTTTCAGATAGCCCTCAATGCAAAGGCTCTAGACGCAAATATTGGTGTGAGAGCTAATTCAATCAAGGAAACACTGCATGTTGGTGAAGGGCATATTGAAGAAGGATCAGCCGAGTGGTTCTTGTGGGAGAACAACTCCATTTGGCTCACTAACTTCACACACCACCAGGCTTCCAAGCAGCTCTCAAGGAAACTCAGTTTTCACACTCTATGTTTAGTGCCCTTTGAGTGCATTATCTAGGAATGAACCTGGTAGAGCATCCCACACAAACGAATGCTCCACATGCGGGTTTCACATGCCACCAACTCCACATTCACAGGCAACTTCAGCGCCACAGCCGTTTTCAGATAGCCCTCAATGCAAAGGCTCTAGACGCAAATATTGGTGTGAGAGCTAATTCAATCAAGGAAACACTGCATGTTGGTGAAGGGCATATTGAAGAAGGATCAGCCGAGTGGTTCTTGTGGGAGAACAACTCCATTTGGCTCACTAACTTCACACACCATCAGGCTTCCAAGCAGCTCTCAAGGAAACTCAGTTTTCACACTCTATGCTTAGTGCCCTTTGAGTGCATTATCTAGGAATGAACCTGGTAGAGCATCCCACACAAACGAATGCTCCACATGCGGGTTTCACATGCCACCAACTCCACATTCACAGGCAACTTCAGCGCCACAGCCTTTTTCAGATCGCCCTCAATGCAAAGGCTCTAGACGCAAATATTGGTGTGAGAGCTTATTCAATCAAGGAAACACTGCATGTGGGTGAAGGGCATATTGAAGAAGGATCAGCCGAGTGGTTCTTGTGGGAGAACAATTCCATTTGGCTCACTAACTTCACACACCATCAGGCTTCCAAGCAGCTCTCAAGGAAACTCAGTTTTCACACTCCATGCTTAGTGCCCTTTGTGTGCCTAGGACTGAAATGAAGCTTGGTCAGCATCCCACACAAACGAATGCTCCACATGCGGGTTTCACATGCCACCAACTCCACATTCACAGGCAACTTCAGCGCCACAGCCGTTTTCAGATAGCCCTCAATGCAAAGGCTCTAGACGCAAATATTGGTGTGAGAGCTAATTCAATCAAGGAAACACTGCATGTTGGTGAAGGGCATATTGAAGAAGGATCAGCCGAGTGGTTCTTGTGGGAGAACAACTCCATTTGGCTCACTAACTTCACACACCATCAGGCTTCCAAGCAGCTCTCAAGGAAACTCAGTTTTCACACTCTATGTTTAGTGCCCTTTGAGTGCATTATCTAGGAATGAACCTGGTAGAGCATCCCACACAAACGAATGCTCCACATGCGGGTTTCACATGCCACCAACTCCACATTCACAGGCAACTTCAGCGCCACAGCCGTTTTCAGATAGCCCTCAATGCAAAGGCTCTAGACGCAAATATTGGTGTGAGAGCTAATTCAATCAAGGAAACACTGCATGTTGGTGAAGGGCATATTGAAGAAGGATCAGCCGAGTGGTTCTTGTGGGAGAACAACTCCATTTGTCTCACTAACTTCACACATCATCAGGCTTCCAAGCAGCTCTCAAGGAAACTCAGTTTTCACACTCTATGCTTAGTGCTCTTTGTGTGGCTAGGACTGAAATGAAGCTTGGTCAGCATCCCACACAAACGAATGCTCCACATGCGGGTTTCACATGCCACCAACTCCACATTCACAGGCAAATTCAGCGCCACAGCCGTTTTCAGATAGCCCTCAATGCAAAGGCTCTAGACGCAAATATTGGTGTGAGAGCTAATTCAATCAAGGAAACACTGCATGTGGGTGAAGGGCATATTGAAGAAGGATCAGCCGAGTGGTTCTTGTGGGAGAACAACTCCATTTGGCTCACTAACTTCTCACACCATCAGGCTTCCAAGCAGCTCTCAAGGAAACTCAGTTTTCACACTCTATGCTTAGTGCCCTTTGGGTGCATTATCTAGGAATGAACCTGGTAGAGCATCCCACACAAACGAATGCTCCACATGCGGGTTTCACATGCCACCAACTCCACATTCACAGGCAACTTCAGCGCCACAGCCGTTTTCAGATCGCCCTCAATGCAAAGGCTCTAGACGCAAATATTGGTGTGAGAGCTAATTCAATCAAGGAAACACTGCATATTGGTAAAGGGCATATTGAAGAAGGATCAGCCGAGTGGTTCTTGTGGGAGAACAACTCCATTTGGCTCACTAACTTCATACACCATCAGGCTTCCAAGCAGCTCTCAAGGAAACTCAGTTTTCACACTCTATGTTTAGTGCCCTTTGAGGGCATTATCTAGGAATGAACCTGGTAGAGCATCCCACACAAACGAATGCTCCACATGCGGGTTTCACATGCCACCAACTCCACATTCACAGGCAACTTCCGCGCCACAGCCGTTTCAGATAGCCCTCAATGCAAAGGCTCTAGACGCAAATATTGGTGTGAGAGCTAATTCAATCAAGGAAACACTGCATGTGGGTGAAGGGCATATTGAAGAAGGATCAGCCGAGTGGTTCTTGTGGGAGAACAACTCCATTTGGCTCACTAACTTCACACACCATCAGGCTTCCAAGCAGCTCTCAAGGAAACTCAGTTTTCACACTCTATGTTTAGTGCCCTTTGGGTGCATTATCTACGAATGAACCTGGTAGAGCATCCCACACAAACGAATGCTCCACATGCGGGTTTCACATGCCACCAACTCCACATTCACAGGCAACTTCAGCGCCACAGCCGTTTTCAGATAGCCCTCAATGCAAAGGCTCTAGACGCAAATATTGGTGTGAGAGCTAATTCAATCAAGGAAACACTGCATGTTGGTGAAGGGCATATTGAAGAAGGATCAGCCGAGTGGTTCTTGTGGGAGAACAACTCCATTTGGCTCACTAACTTCACACATCATCAGGCTTCCAAGCAGCTCTCAAGGAAACTCAGTTTTCACACTCTATGCTTAGTGCTCTTTGTGTGGCTAGGACTGAAATGAAGCTTGGTCAGCATCCCACACAAACGAATGCTCCACATGCGGGTTTCACATGCCACCAACTCCACATTCACAGGCAACTTCAGCGCCACAGCCGTTTTCAGATAGCCCTCAATGCAAAGGCTCTAGACGCAAATATTGGTGTGAGAGCTAATTCAATCAAGGAAACACTGCATGTGGGTGAAGGGCATATTGAAGAAGGATCAGCCGAGTGGTTCTTGTGGGAGAACAACTCCATTTGGCTCCCTAACTTCACACACCATCAGGCTTCCAAGCAGCTCTCAAGGAAACTCAGTTTTCACACTCTATGCTTAGTGCGCTTTGAGTGCATTATCTAGGAATGAACCTGGTAGAGCATCCCACACAAACGAATGCTCCACATGCGGGTTTCACATGCCACCAACTCCACATTCACAGGCAACTTCAGCGTCACAGCCGTTTTCAGATAGCCCTCAATGCAAAGGCTCTAGACGCAAATATTGGTGTGAGAGCTAATTCAATCAAGGAAACACTGCATGTTGGTGAAGGGCATATTGAAGAAGGATCAGCCGAGTGGTTCTTGTGGGAGAACAACTCCATTTGGCTCCCTAACTTCACACACCATCAGGCTTCCAAGCAGCTCTCAAGGAAACTCAGTTTTCACACTCTATGCTTAGTGCCCTTTGTATGGCTAGGACTGAAATTATATCTTGGTCAGCATCCCACACAAACGAATGCTCCACATGCGGGTTTCACATGCCACCAACTCCACATTCACAGGCAACTTCAGCGCCACAGCCGTTTTCAGATAGCCCTCAATGCAAAGGCTCTAGACGCAAATATTGGTGTGAGAGCTAATTCAATCAAGGAAACACTGCATGTTGGTGAAGGGCATATTGAAGAAGGATCAGCCGAGTGGTTCTTGTGGGAGAACAACTCCATTTGGCTCACTAACTTCACACACCATCAGGCTTCCAAGCAGCTCTCAAGGAAACTCAGTTTTCACACTCTATGTTTAGTGCCCTTTGAGTGCATTATCTAGGAATGAACCTGGTAGAGCATCCCACACAAACGAATGCTCCACATGCGGGTTTCACATGCCACCAACTCCACATTCACAGGCAACTTCAGCCCCACAGCCGTTTTCAGATAGCCCACAATGCAAAGGCTCTAGACGCAAATATTGGTGTGAGAGCTAATTCAATCAAGGAAACACTGCATGTTGGTGAAGGGCATATTGAAGAAGGATCAGCCGAGTGGTTCTTGTGGGAGAACAACTCCATTTGGCTCACTAACTTCACACACCACCAGGCTTCCAAGCAGCTCTCAAGGAAACTCAGTTTTCACACTCTATGTTTAGTGCCCTTTGAGTGCATTATCTAGGAATGAACCTGGTAGAGCATCCCACACAAACGAATGCTCCACATGCGGGTTTCACATGCCACCAACTCCACATTCACAGGCAACTTCAGCGCCACAGCCGTTTCAGATAGCCCTCAATGCAAAGGCTCTAGACGCAAATATTGGTGTGAGAGCTAATTCAATCAAGGAAACACTGCATGTTGGTGAAGGGCATATTGAAGAAGGATCAGCCGAGTGGTTCTTGTGGGAGAACAACTCCATTTGGCTCACTAACTTCACACATCATCAGGCTTCCAAGCAGCTCTCAAGGAAACTCAGTTTTCACACTCTATGCTTAGTGCTCTTTGTGTGGCTAGGACTGAAATGAATCTTGGTCAGCATCCCACACAAACGAATGCTCCACATGCGGGTTTCACATGCCACCAACTCCACATTCACAGGCAACTTCAGCGCCACAGCCGTTTTCAGATAGCCCTCAATGCAAAGGCTCTAGACGTAAATATTGGTGTGAGAGCTAATTCAATCAAGGAAACACTGCATGTGGGTGAAGGGCATATTGAAGAAGGATCAGCCGAGTGGTTCTTGTGGGAGAACAACTCCATTTGGCTCCCTAACTTCACACACCATCAGGCTTCCAAGCACCTCTCAAGGAAACTCAGTTTTCACACTCTATGCTTAGTGCCTTTTGTGTGCCTAGGAATGAAATGAAGCTTGGTCAGCATCGCACACAAATGAATGCTCCACATGCGGGTTTCACATGCCACCAACTCCACATTCACAGGCAACTTCAGCGCCACAGCCGTTTTCAGATAGCCCTCAATGCAAAGGCTCTAGACGCAAATATTGGTGTGAGAGCTAATTCAATCAAGGAAACACTGCATGTTGGTGAAGGGCATATTGAAGAAGGATCAGCCGAGTGGTTCTTGTGGGAGAACAACTCCATTTGGCTCACTAACTTCACACACCATCAGGCTTCCAAGCAGCTCTCAAGGAAACTCAGTTTTCACACTCTATGCTTAGTGCCCTTTGAGTGCCTAGGACTGAAATGAATCTTGGTCAGCATCCCACACAAACGAATGCTCCACATGCGGGTTTCACATGCCACCAACTCCACATTCACAGGCAACTTCAGCGCCACAGCCGTTTTCAGATAGCCCTCAATGCAAAGGCTCTAGACGCAAATATTGGTGTGAGAGCTAATTCAATCAAGGAAACACTGCATGTTAGTGAAGGGCATATTGAAGAAGGATCAGCCGAGTGGTTCTTGTGGGAGAACAACTCCATTTGGCTCCCTAACTTCACACACCATCAGGCTTCCAAGCAGCTCTCAAGGAAACTCAGTTTTCACACTCTATGCTTAGTGCCCTTTGTGTGCCTAGGACTGAAATGAAGCTTGGTCAGCATCCCACACAAACGAATGCTCCACATGCGGGTTTCACATGCCACCAACTCCACATTCACAGGCAATTTCAACGCCACAGCTGTTTTCAGATAGCCCTCAATGCAAAGGCTCTAGACGCAAATATTGGTGTGAGAGCTAATTCAATCAAGGAAACACTGCATGTTGGTGAAGGGCATATTGAAGAAGGATCAGCCGAGTGGTTCTTGAGGGAGAACAACTCCATTTGGCTCACTAACTTCACACACCATCAGGCTTCCAAGCAGCTCTCAAGGAAACTCAGTTTTCACACTCTATGCTTAGTGCGCTTTGAGTGCATTATCTAGGAATGAACCTGGTAGAGCATCCCACACAAACGAATGCTCCACATGCGGGTTTCACATGCCACCAACTCCACATTCACAGGCAACTTCAGCGCCACAGCCGTTTTCAGATAGCCCTCAATGCAAAGGCTCTAGACGCAAATATTGGTGTGAGAGCTAATTCAATCAAGGAAACACTGCATGTTGGTGAAGGGCATATTGAAGAAGGATCAGCCGAGTGGTTCTTGTGGGAGAACAACTCCATTTGGCTCCCTAACTTCACACACCATCAGGCTTCCAAGCAGCTCTCAAGGAAACTCAGTTTTCACACTCTATGCTTAGTGCCCTTTGTATGGCTAGGACTGAAATTATATCTTGGTCAGCATCCCACACAAACGAATGCTCCACATGCGGGTTTCACATGCCACCAACTCCACATTCACAGGCAACTTCAGCGCCACAGCCGTTTTCAGATAGCCCTCAATGCAAAGGCTCTAGACGCAAATATTGGTGTGAGAGCTAATTCAATCAAGGAAACACTGCATGTTGGTGAAGGGCATATTGAAGAAGGATCAGCCGAGTGGTTCTTGTGGGAGAACAACTCCATTTGGCTCACTAACTTCACACACCATCAGGCTTCCAAGCAGCTCTCAAGGAAACTCAGTTTTCACACTCTATGCTTAGTGCCCTTTGAGTGCATTATCTAGGAATGAACCTGGTAGAGCATCCCACACAAACGAATGCTCCACATGCGGGTTTCACATGCCACCAACTCCACATTCACAGGCAACTTCAGCCCCACAGCCGTTTTCAGATAGCCCACAATGCAAAGGCTCTAGACGCAAATATTGGTGTGAGAGCTAATTCAATCAAGGAAACACTGCATGTTGGTGAAGGGCATATTGAAGAAGGATCAGCCGAGTGGTTCTTGTGGGAGAACAACTCCATTTGGCTCACTAACTTCACACACCACCAGGCTTCCAAGCAGCTCTCAAGGAAACTCAGTTTTCACACTCTATGTTTAGTGCCCTTTGAGTGCATTATCTAGGAATGAACCTGGTAGAGCATCCCACACAAACGAATGCTCCACATGCGGGTTTCACATGCCACCAACTCCACATTCACAGGCAACTTCAGCGCCACAGCCGTTTCAGATAGCCCTCAATGCAAAGGCTCTAGACGCAAATATTGGTGTGAGAGCTAATTCAATCAAGGAAACACTGCATGTGGGTGAAGGGCATATTGAAGAAGGATCAGCCGAGTGGTTCTTGTGGGAGAACAACTCCATTTGGCTCACTAACTTCACACACCATCAGGCTTCAAAGCAGCTCTCAAGGAAACTCAGTTTTCACACTCTATGCTTAGTGCCCTTTGAGTGCATTAATAGGAATGAACCTGGTAGAGCATCCCACACAAACGAATGCTCCACATGCGGGTTTCACATGCCACCAACTCCACATTCACAGGCAACTTCAGCGCCACAGCCGTTTTCAGATCGCCCTCAATGCAAAGGCAATAGACGCAAATATTGGTGTGAGAGCTAATTCAATCAAGGAAACACTGCATGTTGGTGAAGTGCATATTGAAGAAGGATCAGCCGAGTGGTTCTTGTGGGAGAACAACTCCATTTGGCTCACTAACTTCACACACCATCAGGCTTCCAAGCAGCTCTCAAGGAAACTCAGTTTTCACACTCTATGCTTAGTGCCCTTTGTGTGCCTAGGACTGAAATGAAGCTTGGTCAGCATCCCACACAAACGAATGCTCCACATGCGGGTTTCACATGCCACCAACTCCACATTCACAGGCAACTTCAGCGCCACAGCCGTTTTCAGATAGCCCTCAATGCAAAGGCTCTAGACGCAAATATTGGTGTGAGAGCTAATTCAATCAAGGAAACACTGCATGTTGGTGAAGGGCATATTGAAGAAGGATCAGCCGAGTGGTTCTTGTGGGAGAACAACTCCATTTGGCTCACTAACTTCACACACCATCAGGCTTCCAAGCAGCTCTCAAGGAAACTCAGTTTTCACACTCTATGTTTAGTGCCCTTTGAGTGCATTATCTAGGAATGAACCTGGTAGAGCATCCCACACAAACGAATGCTCCACATGCGGGTTTCACATGCCACCAACTCCACATTCACAGGCAACTTCAGCGCCACAGCCGTTTTCAGATAGCCCTCAATGCAAAGGCTCTAGACGCAAATATTGGTGTGAGAGCTAATTCAATCAAGGAAACACTGCATGTTGGTGAAGGGCATATTGAAGAAGGATCAGCCGAGTGGTTCTTGTGGGAGAACAACTCCATTTGGCTCACTAACTTCACACATCATCAGGCTTCCAAGCAGCTCTCAAGGAAACTCAGTTTTCACACTCTATGCTTAGTGCTCTTTGTGTGGCTAGGACTGAAATGAAGCTGGTAGAGCATCCCACACAAACGAATGCTCCACATGCGGGTTTCACATGCCACCAACTCCACATTCACAGGCAACTTCAGCGCCACAGCCGTTTTCAGATAGCCCTCAATGCAAAGGCTCTAGACGCAAATATTGGTGTGAGAGCTAATTCAATCAAGGAAACACTGCATGTGGGTGAAGGGCATATTGAAGAAGGATCAGCCGAGTGGTTCTTGTGGGAGAACAACTCCATTTGGCTCACTAACTTCTCACACCATCAAGCTTCCAAGCAGCTCTCAAGGAAACTCAGTTTTCACACTCTATGCTTAGTGCCCTTTGGGTGCATTATCTAGGAATGAACCTGGTAGAGCATCCCACACAAACGAATGCTCCACATGCGGGTTTCACATGCCACCAACTCCACATTCACAGGCAACTTCAGCGCCACAGCCGTTTTCAGATCGCCCTCAATGCAAAGGCTCTAGACGCAAATATTGGTGTGAGAGCTAATTCAATCAAGGAAACACTACATGTTGGTAAAGGGCATATTGAAGAAGGATCAGCCGAGTGGTTCTTGTGGGAGAACAACTCCATTTGGCTCACTAACTTCACACACCATCAGGCTTCCAAGCAGCTCTCAAGGAAACTCAGTTTTCACACTCTATCTTTAGTGCCCTTTGAGGGCATTATCTAGGAATGAACCTGGTAGAGCATCCCACACAAACGAATGCTCCACATGCGGGTTTCACATGCCACCAACTCCACATTCACAGGCAACTTCCGCGCCACAGCCGTTTTCAGATAGCCCTCAATGCAAAGGCTCTAGACGCAAATATTGGTGTGAGAGCTAATTCAATCAAGGAAACACTGCATGTTGGTGAAGGGCATATTGAAGAAGGATCAGCCGAGTGGTTCTTGTGGGAGAACAACTCCATTTGGCTCACTAACTTCACACACCATCAAGCTTCCAAGCAGCTCTCAAGGAAACTCAGTTTTCCCACTCTATGTTTAGTGCCCTTTGGGTGCATTATCTACGAATGAACCTGGTAGAGCATCCCACACAAACGAATGCTCCACATGCGGGTTTCACATGCCACCAACTCCACATGCACAGGCAACTTCAGCGCCACAGCCGTTTTCAGATAGCCCTCAATGCAAAGGCTCTAGACGCAAATATTGGTGTGAGAGCTAATTCAATCAAGGAAACACTGCATGTTGGTGAAGGGCATATTGAAGAAGGATCAGCCGAGTGGTTCTTGTGGGAGAACAACTCCATTTGGCTCACTAACTTCACACATCATCAGGCTTCCAAGCAGCTCTCAAGGAAACTCAGTTTTCACACTCTATGCTTAGTGCTCTTTGTGTGGCTAGGACTGAAATGAAGCTTGGTCAGCATCCCACACAAACGAATGCTCCACATGCGGGTTTCACATGCCACCAACTCCACATTCACAGGCAACTTCAGCGCCACAGCCGTTTTCAGATAGCCCTCAATGCAAAGGCTCTAGACGCAAATATTGGTGTGAGAGCTAATTCAATCAAGGAAACACTGCATGTTGGTGAAGGGCATATTGAAGAAGGATCAGCCGAGTGGTTCTTGTGGGAGAACAACTCCATTTGGCTCCCTAACTTCACACACCATCAGGCTTCCAAGCAGCTCTCAAGGAAACTCAGTTTTCACACTCTATGCTTAGTGCCTTTTGTGTGCCTAGGAATGAAATGAAGCTTGGTCAGCATCCCACACAAATGAATGCTCCACATGCGGGTTTCACATGCCACCAACTCCACATTCACAGGCAACTTCAGCGCCACAGCCGTTTTCAGATAGCCCTCAATGCAAAGGCTCTAGACGCAAATATTGGTGTGAGAGCTAATTCAATCAAGGAAACACTGCATGTTGGTGAAGGGCATATTGAAGAAGGATCAGCCGAGTGGTTCTTGTGGGAGAACAACTCCATTTGGCTCACTAACTTCACACACCATCAGGCTTCCAAGCAGCTCTCAAGGAAACTCAGTTTTCACACTCTATGCTTAGTGCCCTTTGAGTGCCTAGGACTGAAATGAATCTTGGTCAGCATCCCACACAAACGAATGCTCCACATGCGGGTTTCACATGCCACCAACTCCACATTCACAGGCAACTTCAGCGCCACAGCCGTTTTCAGATAGCCCTCAATGCAAAGGCTCTAGACGCAAATATTGGTGTGAGAGCTAATTCAATCAAGGAAACACTGCATGTTGGTGAAGGGCATATTGAAGAAGGATCAGCCGAGTGGTTCTTGTGGGAGAACAACTCCATTTGGCTCCCTAACTTCACACACCATCAGGCTTCCAAGCAGCTCTCAAGGAAACTCAGTTTTCACACTCTATGCTTAGTGCCTTTTGTGTGCCTAGGAATGAAATGAAGCTTGGTCAGCATCCCACACAAATGAATGCTCCACATGCGGGTTTCACATGCCACCAACTCCACATTCACAGGCAACTTCAGCGCCACAGCCGTTTTCAGATAGCCCTCAATGCAAAGGCTCTAGACGCAAATATTGGTGTGAGAGCTAATTCAATCAAGGAAACACTGCATGTTGGTGAAGGGCATATTGAAGAAGGATCAGCCGAGTGGTTCTTGTGGGAGAACAACTCCATTTGGCTCACTAACTTCACACACCATCAGGCTTCCAAGCAGCTCTCAAGGAAACTCAGTTTTCACACTCTATGCTTAGTGCGCTTTGAGTGCATTATCTAGGAATGAAACTGGTAGAGCATCCCACACAAACGAATGCTCCACATGCGGGTTTCACATGCCACCAACTCCACATTCACAGGCAACTTCAGCGTCACAGCCGTTTTCAGATAGCCCTCAATGCAAAGGCTCTAGATGCAAATATTGGTGTGAGAGCTAATTCAATCAAGGAAACACTGCATGTTGGTGAAGGGCATATTGAAGAAGGATCAGCCGAGTGGTTCTTGTGGGAGAACAACTCCATTTGGCTCCCTAACTTCACACACCATCAGGCTTCCAAGCAGCTCTCAAGGAAACTCAGTTTTCACACTCTATGCTTAGTGCCCTTTGTATGGCTAGGACTGAAATGAACCTGGTAGAGCATCCCACACAAACGAATGCTCCACATGCGGGTTTCACATGCCACCAACTCCACATTCACAGGCAACTTCAGCGCCACAGCCGTTTTCAGATAGCCCTCAATGCAAAGGCTCTAGACGCAAATATTGGTGTGAGAGCTAATTCAATCAAGGAAACACTGCATGTTGGTGAAGGGCATATTGAAGAAGGATCAGCCGAGTGGTTCTTGTGGGAGAACAACTCCATTTGGCTCACTAACTTCACACACCATCAGGCTTCCAAGCAGCTCTCAAGGAAACTCAGTTTTCACACTCTATGTTTAGTGCCCTTTGAGTGCATTATCTAGGAATGAACCTGGTAGAGCATCCCACACAAACGAATGCTCCACATGCGGGTTTCACATGCCACCAACTCCACATTCACAGGCAACTTCAGCGCCACAGCCGTTTTCAGATAGCCCTCAATGCAAAGGCTCTAGACGCAAATATTGGTGTGAGAGCTAATTCAATCAAGGAAACACTGCATGTTGGTGAAGGGCATATTGAAGAAGGATCAGCCGAGTGGTTCTTGTGGGAGAACAACTCCATTTGGCTCACTAACTTCACACACCATCAGGCTTCCAAGCAGCTCTCAAGGAAACTCAGTTTTCACACTCTATGTTTAGTGCCCTTTGGGTGCATTATCTAGGAATGAACCTGGTAGAACATCCCACACAAACGAATGCTCCACATGCGGGTTTCACATGCCACCAACTCCACATTCACAGGCAACTTCAGCGCCACAGCCGTTTTCAGATAGCCCTCAATGCAAAGGCTCTAGACGCAAATATTGGTGTGAGAGCTAATTCAATCAAGGAAACACTGCATGTTGGTGAAGGGCATATTGAAGAAGGATCAGCTGAGTGGTTCTTGTGGGAGAACAACTCCATTTGGCTAACTTCACACACCATCAGGCTTCCAAGCAGCTCTCAAGGAAACTCAGTTTTCACACTCTATGCTTAGTGCTCTTTGTGTGGCTAGGACTGAAATGAAGCTTGGTCAGCATCCCACACAAACGAATGCTCCACATGCGGGTTTCACATGCCACCAACTCCACATTCACAGGCAACTTCAGCGCCACAGCCGTTTTCAGATAGCCCTCAATGCAAAGGCTCTAGACGCAAATATTGGTGTGAGAGCTAATTCAATCAAGGAAACACTGCATGTTGGTGAAGGGCATATTGAAGAAGGATCAGCCGAGTGGTTCTTGTGGGAGAACAACTCCATTTGGCTCACTAACTTCACACACCATCAGGCTTCCAAGCAGCTCTCAAGGAAACTCAGTTTTCACACTCTATGCTTAGTGCCTTTTGTGTGCCTAGGAATGAAATGAAGCTTGGTCAGCATCCCACACAAATGAATGCTCCACATGCGGGTTTCACATGCCACCAACTCCACATTCACAGGCAACTTCAGCGCCACAGCCGTTTTCAGATAGCCCTCAATGCAAAGGCTCTAGACGCAAATATTGGTGTGAGAGCTAATTCAATCAAGGAAACACTGCATGTTGGTGAAGGGCATATTGAAGAAGGATCAGCTGAGTGGTTCTTGTGGGAGAACAACTCCATTTGGCTCACTAACTTCACACACCATCAGGCTTCCAAGCAGCTCTCAAGGAAACTCAGTTTTCACACTCTATGCTTAGTGCCCTTTGTATGGCTAGGACTGAAATGAATCTTGGTCAGCATCCCACACAAATGAATGCTCCACATGCGGGTTTCACATGCCACCAACTCCACATTCACAGGCAACTTCAGCGCCACAGCCGTTTTCAGATAGCCCTCAATGCAAAGGCTCTAGACGCAAATATTGGTGTGAGAGCTAATTCAATCAAGGAAACACTGCATGTTGGTGAAGGGCATATTGAAGAAGGATCAGCCGAGTGGTTCTTGTGGGAGAACAACTCCATTTGGCTCACTAACTTCACACACCATCAGGCTTCCAAGCAGCTCTCAAGGAAACTCAGTTTTCACACTCTATGCTTAGTGCCCTTTTTGTGCCTAGGACTGAAATGAAGCTTGGTCAGCATCCCACACAAACGAATGCTCCACATGCGGGTTTCACATGCCACCAACTCCACATTCACAGGCAATTTCAACGCCACAGCTGTTTTCAGATAGCCCTCAATGCAAAGGCTCTAGACGTAAATATTGGTGTGAGAGCTAATTCAATCAAGGAAACACTGCATGTTGGTGAAGGGCATATTGAAGAAGGATCAGCCGAGTGGTTCTTGTGGGAGAACAACTCCATTTGGCTCCCTAACTTCACACACCATCAGGCTTCCAAGCAGCTCTCAAGGAAACTCAGTTTTCACACTCTATGCTTAGTGCGCTTTGAGTGCATTATCTAGGAATGAACCTGGTAGAGCATCCCACACAAACGAATGCTCCATATGCGGGTTTCACATGCCACCAACTCCACATTCACAGGCAACTTCAGCGCCACAGCCGTTTTCAGATAGCCCTCAATGCAAAGGCTCTAGACGCAAATATTGGTGTGAGAGCTAATTCAATCAAGGAAACACTGCATGTTGGTGAAGGGCATATTGAAGAAGGATCAGCCGAGTGGTTCTTGTGGGAGAACAACTCCATTTGGCTCACTAACTTCACACACCATCAGGCTTCCAAGCAGCTCTCAAGGAAACTCAGTTTTCACACTCTATGTTTAGTGCCCTTTGGGTGCATTATCTAGGAATGAACCTGGTAGAGCATCCCACACAAACGAATGCTCCACATGCGGGTTTCACATGCCACCAACTCCACATTCACAGGCAACTTCAGCGCCACAGCCGTTTTCAGATAGCCCTCAATGCAAAGGCTCTAGACGCAAATATTGGTGTGAGAGCTAATTCAATCAAGGAAACACTGCATGTTGGTGAAGGGCATATTGAAGAAGGATCAGCTGAGTGGTTCTTGTGGGAGAACAACTCCATTTGGCTAACTTCACACACCATCAGGCTTCCAGCAGCTCTCAAGGAAACTCAGTTTTCACACTCTATGCTTAGTGCTCTTTGTGTGGCTAGGACTGAAATGAAGCTTGGTCAGCATCCCACACAAACGAATGCTCCACATGCGGGTTTCACATGCCACCAACTCCACATTCACAGGCAACTTCTGCGCCACAGCCGTTTTCAGATAGCCCTCAATGCAAAGGCTCTAGACGCAAATATTGGTGTGAGAGCTAATTCAATCAAGGAAACACTGCATGTTGGTGAAGGGCATATTGAAGAAGGATCAGCCGAGTGGTTCTTGTGGGAGAACAACTCCATTTGGCTCCCTAACTTCACACACCATCAGGCTTCCAAGCAGCTCTCAAGGAAACTCAGTTTTCACACTCTATGCTTAGTGCCTTTTGTGTGCCTAGGAATGAAATGAAGCTTGGTCAGCATCGCACACAAATGAATGCTCCACATGCGGGTTTCACATGCCACCAACTCCACATTCACAGGCAACTTCAGCGCCACAGCCGTTTTCAGATAGCCCTCAATGCAAAGGCTCTAGACGCAAATATTGGTGTGAGAGCTAATTCAATCAAGGAAACACTGCATGTTGGTGAAGGGCATATTGAAGAAGGATCTGCTGAGTGGTTCTTGTGGGAGAACAACTCCATTTGGCTCACTAACTTCACACACCATCAGGCTTCCAAGCAGCTCTCAAGGAAACTCAGTTTTCACACTCTATGCTTAGTGCTCTTTGTGTGGCTAGGACTGAAATGAATCTTGGTCAGCATCCCACACAAATGAATGCTCCACATGCGGGTTTCACATGCCACCAACTCCACATTCACAGGCAACTTCAGCGCCACAGCCGTTTTCAGATAGCCCTCAATGCAAAGGCTCTAGACGCAAATATTGGTGTGAGAGCTAATTCAATCAAGGAAACACTGCATGTTGGTGAAGGGCATATTGAAGAAGGATCAGCCGAGTGGTTCTTGTGGGAGAACAACTCCATTTGGCTCACTAACTTCACACACCATCAGGCTTCCAAGCAGCTCTCAAGGAAACTCAGTTTTCACACTCTATGCTTAGTGCCCTTTTTGTGCCTAGGACTGAAATGAAGCTTGGTCAGCATCCCACACAAACGAATGCTCCACATGCGGGTTTCACATGCCACCAACTCCACATTCACAGGCAATTTCAACGCCACAGCTGTTTTCAGATAGCCCTCAATGCAAAGGCTCTAGACGTAAATATTGGTGTGAGAGCTAATTCAATCAAGGAAACACTGCATGTTGGTGAAGGGCATATGAAGAAGGATCAGCCGAGTGGTTCTTGTGGGAGAACAACTCCATTTGGCTCCCTAACTTCACACACCATCAGGCTTCCAAGCAGCTCTCAAGGAAACTCAGTTTTCACACTCTATGCTTAGTGCGCTTTGAGTGCATTATCTAGGAATGAACCTGGTAGAGCATCCCACACAAACGAATGCTCCACATGCGGGTTTCACATGCCACCAACTCCACATTCACAGGCAACTTCAGCGCCACAGCCGTTTTCAGATAGCCCTCAATGCAAAGGCTCTAGACGCAAGTATTGGTGTGAGAGCTAATTCAATCAAGGAAACACTGCATGTTGGTGAAGGGCATATTGAAGAAGGATCAGCCGAGTGGTTCTTGTGTTAGAACAACTCCATTTGGCTCACTAACTTCACACACCATCAGGCTTCCAAGCAGCTCTCAAGGAAACTCAGTTTTCACACTCTATGCTTAGTGCCCTTTGTGTGCGCTAGGACTGAAATGAATCTTGGTCAGCATCCCACACAAACGAATGCTCCACATGCGGGTTTCACATGCCACCAACTCCACATTCACAGGCAACTTCAGCGCCACAGCCGTTTTCAGATAGCCCTCAATGCAAAGGCTCTAGACGCAAATATTGGTGTGAGAGCTAATTCAATCAAGGAAACACTGCATGTTGGTGAAGGGCATATTGAAGAAGGATCAGCCGAGTGGTTCTTGTGGGAGAACAACTCCATTTGGCTCACTAACTTCACACACCATCAGGCTTCCAAGCAGCTCTCAAGGAAACTCAGTTTTCACACTCTATGCTTAGTGCGCTTTGAGTGCATTATCTAGGAATGAACCTGGTAGAGCATCCCACACAAACGAATGCTCCACATGCGGGTTTCACATGCCACCAACTCCACATTCACAGGCAACTTCAGCGCCACAGCCGTTTTCAGATAGCCCTCAATGCAAAGGCTCTAGACGCAAATATTGGTGTGAGAGCTAATTCAATCAAGGAAACACTGCATGTTGGTGAAGGGCATATTGAAGAAGGATCAGCCGAGTGGTTCTTGTGGGAGAACAACTCCATTTGGCTCACTAACTTCACACACCATCAGGCTTCCAAGCAGCTCTCAAGGAAACTCAGTTTTCACACTCTATGCTTAGTGCCCTTTGTGTGGCTAGGACTGAAATTAAACTTGGCGAGATTCCACAAAAACGAATGCTCCACATGCGGGTTTCACATGCCACCAACTCCACAATCACAGGCAACTTCTGCTCCACAGCCGTTTTCAGATAGCCCTCAATGCAAAGGCTCTAGACGCAAATATTGGTGTGAGAGCTAATTCAATCAAGGAAACACTGCATGTTGGTGAAGGGCATATTGAAGAAGGATCAGCCGAGTGGTTCTTGTGGGAGAACAACTCCATTTGGCTCACTAACTTCACACACCATCAGGCTTCCAAGCAGCTCTCAAGGAAACTCAGTTTTCACACTCTATGCTTAGTGCCGTTTGTGTGCCTAGGACTGAAATGAAGCTTGGTCAGCATCCCACACAAACGAATGCTCCACATGCGGGTTTCACATGCCACCAACTCCACATTCACAGGCAACTTCAGCGCCACAGCCGTTTTCAGATAGCCCTCAATGCAAAGGCTCTAGACGCAAATATTGGTGTGAGAGCTAATTCAATCAAGGAAACACTGCATGTTGGTGAAGGGCATATTGAAGAAGGATCAGCCGAGTGGTTCTTGTGGGAGAACAACTCCATTTGGCTCACTAACTTCACACACCATCAGGCTTCCAAGCAGCTCTCAAGGAAACTCAGTTTTCACACTCTATGCTTAGTGCGCTTTGAGTGCATTATCTAGGAATGAACCTGGTAGAGCATCCCACACAAACGAATGCTCCACATGCGGGTTTCACATGCCACCAACTCCACATTCACAGGCAACTTCAGCGCCACAGCCGTTTTCAGATAGCCCTCAATGCAAAGGCTCTAGACGCAAATATTGGTGTGAGAGCTAATTCAATCAAGGAAACACTGCATGTTGGTGAAGGGCATATTGAAGAAGGATCAGCCGAGTGGTTCTTGTGGGAGAACAACTCCATTTGGCTCCCTAACTTCACACACCATCAGGCTTCCAAGCAGCTCTCAAGGAAACTCAGTTTTCACACTCTATGCTTAGTGCCCTTTGTGTGCCTAGGACTGAAATGAAGCTTGGTCAGCATCCCACACAAACGAATGCTCCACATGCGGGTTTCACATGCCACCAACTCCACATTCACAGGCAACTTCAGCGCCACAGCCGTTTTCAGATAGCCCTCAATGCAAAGGATCTAGACGCAAATATTGGTGTGAGAGCTAATTCAATCAAGGAAACACTGCATGTTGGTGAAGGGCATATTGAAGAAGGATCAGCCGAGTGGTTCTTGTGGGAGACCAACTCCATTTGGCTCACTAACTTCACACACCATCAGGCTTCCAAGCAGCTCTCAAGGAAACTCAGTTTTCACACTCTATGCTTAGTGCCCTTTGTGTGCCTAGGACTGAAATTAAACTTGGCGAGATTCCACAAAAACGAATGCTCCACATGCGGGTTTCACATGCCACCAACTCCACAATCACAGGCAACTTCTGCTCCACAGCCGTTTTCAGATAGCCCTCAATGCAAAGGCTCTAGACGCAAATATTGGTGTGAGAGCTAATTCAATCAAGGAAACACTG
Source organism: Ochotona princeps (assembly GCF_030435755.1). Lineage (NCBI taxonomy): Eukaryota > Metazoa > Chordata > Mammalia > Lagomorpha > Ochotonidae > Ochotona > Ochotona princeps. Next base: position 89,658 of record NW_026700609.1, read on the forward strand.
CATGTTGGTGAAGGGCATATTGAAGAAGGATCAGCCGAGTGGTTCTTGTGGGAGAACAACTCCATTTGGCTCACTAACTTCACACACCATCAGGCTTCCAAGCAGCTCTCAAGGAAACTCAGTTTTCACACTCTATGCTTAGTGCCCTTTGTGTGCGCTAGGACTGAAATGAATCTTGGTCAGCATCCCACACAAACGAATGCTCCACATGCGGGTTTCACATGCCACCAACTCCACATTCACAGGCAACTTCAGCGCCACAGCCGTTTTCAGATAGCCCTCAATGCAAAGGCTCTAGACGCAAATATTGGTGTGAGAGCTAATTCAATCAAGGAAACACTGCATGTTGGTGAAGGGCATATTGAAGAAGGATCAGCCGAGTGGTTCTTGTGGGAGAACAACTCCATTTGGCTCACTAACTTCACACACCATCAGGCTTCCAAGCAGCTCTCAAGGAAACTCAGTTTTCACACTCTATGCTTAGTGCGCTTTGAGTGCATTATCTAGGAATGAACCTGGTAGAGCATCCCACACAAACGAATGCTCCACATGCGGGTTTCACATGCCACCAACTCCACATTCACAGGCAACTTCAGCGCCACAGCCGTTTTCAGATAGCCCTCAATGCAAAGGCTCTAGACGCAAATATTGGTGTGAGAGCTAATTCAATCAAGGAAACACTGCATGTTGGTGAAGGGCATATTGAAGAAGGATCAGCCGAGTGGTTCTTGTGGGAGAACAACTCCATTTGGCTCCCTAACTTCACACACCATCAGGCTTCCAAGCAGCTCTCAAGGAAACTCAGTTTTCACACTCTATGCTTAGTGCCCTTTGTGTGCCTAGGACTGAAATGAAGCTTGGTCAGCATCCCACACAAACGAATGCTCCACATGCGGGTTTCACATGCCACCAACTCCACATTCACAGGCAACTTCAGCGCCACAGCCGTTTTCAGATAGCCCTCAATGCAAAGGCTCTAGATGCAAATATTGGTGTGAGAGCTAATTCAATCAAGGAAACACTGCATGTTGGTGAAGGGCATATTGAAGAAGGATCAGCCGAGTGGTTCTTGTGGGAGAACAACTCCATTTGGCTCCCTAACTTCACACACCATCAGGCTTCCAAGCAGCTCTCAAGGAAACTCAGTTTTCACACTCTATGCTTAGTGCCCTTTGTGTTCCTAGGACTGAAATGAAGCTTGGTCAGCATCCCACACAAACGAATGCTCCACATGCGGGTTTCACATGCCACCAACTCCACATTCACAGGCAACTTCAGCGCCACAGCCGTTTTCAGATAGCCCTCAATGCAAAGGCTCTAGACGCAAATATTGGTGTGAGAGCTAATTCAATCAAGGAAACACTGCATGTTGGTGAAGGGCATATTGAAGAAGGATCAGCCGAGTGGTTCTTGTGGGAGAACAACTCCATTTGGCTCCCTAACTTCACACACCATCAGGCTTTCAAGCAGCTCTCAAGGAAACTCAGTTTTCACACTCTATTTTTAGTGCCCTTTGAGTGCATTATCTAGGAATGAACCTGGTAGAGCATCCCACACAAACGAATGCTCCACATGCGGGTTTCACATGCCACCAACACCACATTCACAGGCAACTTCAGCGCCACAGCCGTTTTCAGATAGCCCTCAATGCAAAGGCTCTAGATGCAAATATTGGTGTGAGAGCTAATTCAATCAAGGAAACACTGCATGTTGGTGAAGGGCATATTGAAGAAGGATCAGCCGAGTGGTTCTTGTGGGAGAACAACTCCATTTGGCTCCCTAACTTCACACACCATCAGGCTTCCAAGCAGCTCTCAAGGAAACTCAGTTTTCACACTCTATGCTTAGTGCCCTTTGTGTGCCTAGGACTGAAATGAAGCTTGGTCAGCATCCCACACAAACGAATGCTCCACATGCGGGTTTCACATGCCACCAACTCCACATTCACAGGCAACTTCAGCGCCACAGCCGTTTTCAGATAGCCCTCAATGCAAAGGCTCTAGACGCAAATATTGGTGTGAGAGCTAATTCAATCAAGGAAACACTGCATGTTGGTGAAGGGCATATTGAAGAAGGATCAGCCGAGTGGTTCTTGTGGGAGAACAACTCCATTTGGCTCCCTAACTTCACACACCATCATGCTTCCAAGCAGCTCTCAAGGAAACTCAGTTTTCACACTCTATTTTTAGTGCCCTTTGAGTGCATTATCTAGGAATGAACCTGGTAGAGCATCCCACACAAACGAATGCTCCACATGCGGGTTTCACATGCCACCAACTCCACATTCACAGGCAACTTCAGCGCCACAGCCGTTTTCAGATAGCCCTCAATGCAAAGGATCTAGACGCAAATATTGGTGTGAGAGCTAATTCAATCAAGGAAACACTGCATGTTGGTGAAGGGCATATTGAAGAAGGATCAGCCGAGTGGTTCTTGTGGGAGAACAACTCCATTTGGCTCACTAACTTCACACACCATCAGGCTTCCAAGCAGCTCTCAAGGAAACTCAGTTTTCACACTCTATGCTTAGTGCTCTTTGTGTGGCTAGGACTGAAATGAAGCTTGGTCAGCATCCCACACAAACGAATGCTCCACATGCGGGTTTCACATGCCACCAACTCCACATTCACAGGCAACTTCAGCGCCACAGCCGTTTTCAGATAGCCCTCAATGCAAAGGCTCTAGACGCAAATATTGGTGTGAGAGCTAATTCAATCAAGGAAACACTGCATGTTGGTGAAGGGCATATTGAAGAAGGATCAGCCGAGTGGTTCTTGTGGGAGAACAACTCCATTTGGCTCACTAACTTCACACACCATCAGGCTTCCAAGCAGCTCTCAAGGAAACTCAGTTTTCACACTCTATGCTTAGTGCTCTTTGTGTGGCTAGGACTGAAATGAAGCTTGGTCAGCATCCCACACAAACGAATGCTCCACATGCGGGTTTCACATGCCACCAACTCCACATTCACAGGCAACTTCAGCGCCACAGCCGTTTTCAGATAGCCCTCAATGCAAAGGCTCTAGACGCAAATATTGGTGTGAGAGCTAATTCAATCAAGGAAACACTGCATGTTGGTGAAGGGCATATTGAAGAAGGATCAGCCGAGTGGTTCTTGTGGGAGAACAACTCCATTTGGCTCACTAACTTCACACACCATCAGGCTTCCAAGCAGCTCTCAAGGAAACTCAGTTTCCACACTCTATGCTTAGTGCCCTTTGAGTGCATTATCTAGGAATGAACCTGGTAGAGCATCCCACACAAATGAATGCTCCACATGCGGGTTTCACATGACACCAACTCCACATTCACAGGCAACTTCAGCGCCACAGCCGTTTTCAGATAGCCCACAATGCAAAGGCTCTAGACGCAAATATTGGTGTGAGAGCTAATTCAATCAAGGAAACACTGCATGTTGGTGAAGGGCATACTGAAGAAGGATCAGCCGAGTGGTTCTTGTGGGAGAACAACTCCATTTGGCTGACTAACTTCACACACCACCAGGCTTCCAAGCAGCTCTCAAGGAAACTCAGTTTTCACACTCTATGTTTAGTGCCCTTTGAGTGCATTATCTAGGAATGAACCTGGTAGAGCATCCCACACAAACGAATGCTCCACATGCGGGTTTCACATGCCACCAACTCCACATTCACAGGCAACTTCAGCGCTACAGCCGTTTTCAGATAGCCCACAATGCAAAGGCTCTAGACGCAAATATTGGTGTGAGAGCTAATTCAATCAAGGAAACACTGCATGTTGGTGAAGGGCATATTGAAGAAGGATCAGCCGAGTGGTTCTTGTGGGAGAACAACTCCATTTGGCTCCCTAACTTCACACACCATCAGGCTTCCAAGCAGCTCTCAAGGAAACTCAGTTTTCACACTCTATGCTTAGTGCCCTTTGAGTGCATTATCTAGGAATGAACCTGGTAGAGCATCCCACACAAACGAATGCTCCACATGCGGGTTTCACATGCCACCAACTCCACATTCACAGGCAACTTCAGCGCCACAGCCGTTTTCAGATAGCCCACAATGCAAAGGCTCTAGACGCAAATATTGGTGTGAGAGCTAATTCAATCAAGGAAACACTGCATGTTGGTGAAGGGCATATTGAAGAAGGATCAGCCGAGTGGTTCTTGTGGGAGAACAACTCCATTTGGCTCACTAACTTCACACACCATCAGGCTTCCAAGCAGCTCTCAAGGAAACTCAGTTTCCACACTCTATGCTTAGTGCCCTTTGAGTGCATTATCTAGGAATGAACCTGGTAGAGCATCCCACACAAATGAATGCTCCACATGCGGGTTTCACATGACACCAACTCCACATTCACAGGCAACTTCAGCGCCACAGCCGTTTTCAGATAGCCCACAATGCAAAGGCTCTAGACGCAAATATTGGTGTGAGAGCTAATTCAATCAAGGAAACACTGCATGTGGGTGAAGGGCATATTGAAGAAGGATCAGCCGAGTGGTTCTTGTGGGAGAACAACTCCATTTGGCTCACTAACTTCACACACCATCAGGCTTCCAAGCAGCTCTCAAGGAAACTCAGTTTTCACACTCTATGCTTAGTGCCCTTTGTGTGCCTAGGACTGAAATGAAGCTTGGTCAGCATCCCACACAAACGAATGCTCCACATGCGGGTTTCACATGCCACCAACTCCACATTCACAGGCAACTTCAGCGCCACAGCCGTTTTCAGATAGCCCTCAATGCAAAGGCTCTAGACGCAAATATTGGTGTGAGAGCTAATTCAATCAAGGAAACACTGCATGTTGGTGAAGGGCATATTGAAGAAGGATCAGCCGAGTGGTTCTTGTGGGAGAACAACTCCATTTGGCTCACTAACTTCACACACCATCAGGCTTCCAAGCAGCTCTCAAGGAAACTCAGTTTTCACACTCTATGTTTAGTGCCCTTTGAGTGCATTATCTAGGAATGAACCTGGTAGAGCATCCCACACAAACGAATGCTCCACATGCGGGTTTCACATGCCACCAACTCCACATTCACAGGCAACTTCAGCGCCACAGCCGTTTGCAGATAGCCCACAATGCAAAGGCTCTAGACGCAAATATTGGTGTGAGAGCTAATTCAATCAAGGAAACACTGCATGTTGGTGAAGGGCATATTGAAGAAGGATCAGCCGAGTGGTTCTTGTGGGAGAACAACTCCATTTGGCTCACTAACTTCACACACCATCAGGCTTCCAAGCAGCTCTCAAGGAAACTCAGTTTTCACACTCTATGTTTAGTGCCCTTTGAGTGCATTATCTAGGAATGAACCTGGTAGAGCATCCCACACAAACGAATGCTCCACATGCGGGTTTCACATGCCACCAACTCCACATTCACAGGCAACTTCAGCGCCACAGCCGTTTTCAGATAGCCCTCAATGCAAAGGCTCTAGACGCAAATATTGGTGTGAGAGCTAATTCAATCAAGGAAACACTGCATGTTGGTGAAGGGCATATTGAAGAAGGATCAGCCGAGTGGTTCTTGTGGGAGAACAACTCCATTTGGCTCACTAACTTCACACACCATCAGGCTTCCAAGCAGCTCTCAAGGAAACTCAGTTTTCACACTCTATGTTTAGTGCCCTTTGGGTGCATTATCTACGAATGAACCTGGTAGAGCATCCCACACAAACGAATGCTCCACATGCGGGTTTCACATGCCACCAACTCCACATTCACAGGCAACTTCAGCGCCACAGCCGTTTTCAGATAGCCCTCAATGCAAAGGCTCTAGACGCAAATATTGGTGTGAGAGCTAATTCAATCAAGGAAACACTGCATGTTGGTGAAGGGCATATTGAAGAAAGATCAGCCGAGTGGTTCTTGTGGGAGAACAACTCCATTTGGCTCCCTAACTTCACACATCATCAGGCTTCCAAGCAGCTCTCAAGGAAACTCAGTTTTCACACTCTATGCTTAGTGCTCTTTGTGTGGCTAGGACTGAAATGAAGCTTGGTCAGCATCCCACACAAACGAATGCTCCACATGCGGGTTTCACATGCCACCAACTCCACATTCACAGGCAACTTCAGCGCCACAGCCGTTTTCAGATAGCCCTCAATGCAAAGGCTCTAGACGCAAATATTGGTGTGAGAGCTAATTCAATCAAGGAAACACTGCATGTGGGTGAAGGGCATATTGAAGAAGGATCAGCCGAGTGGTTCTTGTGGGAGAACAACTCCATTTGGCTCACTAACTTCACACACCATCAGGCTTCCAAGCAGCTCTCAAGGAAACTCAGTTTTCACACTCTATGCTTAGTGCCTTTTGTGTGCCTAGGAATGAAATGAAGCTTGGTCAGCATCCCACACAAATGAATGCTCCACATGCGGGTTTCACATGCCACCAACTCCACATTCACAGGCAACTTCAGCGCCACAGCCGTTTTCAGATAGCCCTCAATGCAAAGGCTCTAGACGCAAATATTGGTGTGAGAGCTAATTCAATCAAGGAAACACTGCATGTTGGTGAAGGGCATATTGAAGAAGGATCAGCCGAGTGGTTCTTGTGGGAGAACAACTCCATTTGGCTCACTAACTTCACACACCATCAGGCTTCCAAGCAGCTCTCAAGGAAACTCAGTTTTCACACTCTATGCTTAGTGCCCTTTGTATGGCTAGGACTGAAATGAATCTTGGTCAGCATCCCACACAAACGAATGCTCCACATGCGGGTTTCACATGCCACCAACTCCACATTCACAGGCAACTTCAGCGCCACAGCCGTTTTCAGATAGCCCTCAATGCAAAGGCTCTAGACGCAAATATTGGTGTGAGAGCTAATTCAATCAAGGAAACACTGCATGTTGGTGAAGGGCATATTGAAGAAGGATCAGCCGAGTGGTTCTTGTGGGAGAACAACTCCATTTGGCTCCGTAACTTCACACACCATCAGGCTTCCAAGCAGCTCTCAAGGAAACTCAGTTTTCACACTCTATGCTTAGTGCCCTTTGTGTGCCTAGGACTGAAATGAACCTGGTAGAGCATCCCACACAAACGAATGCTCCACATGCGGGTTTCACATGCCACCAACTCCACATTCACAGGCAACTTCAGCGTCACAGCCGTTTTCAGATAGCCCTCAATGCAAAGGCTCTAGACGCAAATATTGGTGTGAGAGCTAATTCAATCAAGGAAACACTGCATGTTGGTGAAGGGCATATTGAAGAAGGATCAGCTGAGTGGTTCTTGTGGGAGAACAACTCCATTTGGCTCACTAACTTCACACACCATCAGGCTTCCAAGCAGCTCTCAAGGAAACTCAGTTTTCACACTCTATGCTTAGTGCCCTTTGTATGGCTAGGACTGAAATGAATCTTGGTCAGCATCCCACACAAATGAATGCTCCACATGCGGGTTTCACATGCCACCAACTCCACATTCACAGGCAACTTCAGCGCCACAGCCGTTTTCAGATAGCCCTCAATGCAAAGGCTCTAGACGCAAATATTGGTGTGAGAGCTAATTCAATCAAGGAAACACTGCATGTTGGTGAAGGGCATATTGAAGAAGGATCAGCCGAGTGGTTCTTGTGGGAGAACAACTCCATTTGGCTCACTAACTTCACACACCATCAGGCTTCCAAGCAGCTCTCAAGGAAACTCAGTTTTCACACTCTATGCTTAGTGCCCTTTTTGTGCCTAGGACTGAAATGAAGCTTGGTCAGCATCCCACACAAACGAATGCTCCACATGCGGGTTTCACATGCCACCAACTCCACATTCACAGGCAATTTCAACGCCACAGCTGTTTTCAGATAGCCCTCAATGCAAAGGCTCTAGACGTAAATATTGGTGTGAGAGCTAATTCAATCAAGGAAACACTGCATGTTGGTGAAGGGCATATTGAAGAAGGATCAGCCGAGTGGTTCTTGTGGGAGAACAACTCCATTTGGCTCCCTAACTTCACACACCATCAGGCTTCCAAGCAGCTCTCAAGGAAACTCAGTTTTCACACTCTATGCTTAGTGCGCTTTGAGTGCATTATCTAGGAATGAACCTGGTAGAGCATCCCACACAAACGAATGCTCCATATGCGGGTTTCACATGCCACCAACTCCACATTCACAGGCAACTTAAGCGCCACAGCCGTTTTCAGATAGCCCTCAATGCAAAGGCTCTAGACGCAAATATTGGTGTGAGAGCTAATTCAATCAAGGAAACACTGCATGTTGGTGAAGGGCATATTGAAGAAGGATCAGCCGAGTGGTTCTTGTGGGAGAACAACTCCATTTGGCTCCCTAACTTCACACACCATCAGGCTTCCAAGCAGCTCTCAAGGAAACTCAGTTTTCACACTCTATGCTTAGTGCCCTTTGGGTGCATTATCTAGGAATGAACCTGGTAGAGCATCCACACAAACGAATGCT
>NW_026700610.1:0-33780 GCF_030435755.1 Ochotona princeps
TGGAGTAGATGAACCATAGCTTTCTTATCCAATCCTCTGTTGATGGGCATTTTGGTTGTTTCCATGTTTTTGCAATTACTGATTGTGCTGCTATGAACATAGGAGTACATGTTGGTTTCTCATAGAACAAGTGTTCTGGATATATTCCTAGGAGTGCTATTGCTGGATCATACGGTATGTTGAATTTGAGTTGTTTGAATATTCTCCATACTGATTTCCATAGAGGCTGTACCAGCCTGCAGCCCCACCAGCAGTGGAGTAGGGTTCCCTTTTCCCCGCAACCTCGCCAACAAGTGTCCTTGGTGCTTTTATTCATGTGGGCCAGTCTTACTGGCGTTAGGTGGTACCTCATTGATGTTTTAATTTGGATTTCCCTTATTGCCAGGGAACTTGAGCATTTTTTCATATGTTTATTTGCCATTTGGGTTTGTTCCTTTGTGAAGTGTCTGCCCATTTCCCGTGCCCATTTCTTGAGTGGGTTGTTTGTTTTGACATTTTGGTTGTTTTGTAGCTCTTTGTATATTCTGGATATTAGCCCTCTATCACCTATGTCGTGTGCGAAGATCTTCTCCCATTCTGTGGGTTGCCTTTTTACTTTGTTGATTGTTTCTCTAGCTGTACAGAAGCTTCTTAGTTTGATGAGGTCCCAATTGTTTATTTTGGTCTTGATTTCTACTGCATCTGGAGTCTTTTTTAGGAAGTGAGGGCCTACCCCTAAGTGTTCCAGTGTGTTTCCAACATTTTCTTCCAAAAGTTTGAAGGTTTCTGGATGTAGGTTTAGATCTGTTATCCATTTAGATCTGATCTTAGTGTATGGTGAGAGATGTGGATCTATTTTTTTGTTTCTGCAGGCTATCAACCAGTTGTACCAGCAGCATTTATTGAACAGACCTTCCCATTTGCCTGGGTTGTCGTTTGTCTTTTTGTCAAAGATTATTTGGCTGTATCTGTGTGGGTTTCCTTCTGGCGTTTCTATTCTGCTCCTTTGATCTTCCTCTCTATCTTTGTGCCAGTACCACGCTGTTTTGATAACCACTGCCCTATAGTATGTCCAGAGGTCCGGAACTGTTCTTCTCTGATCCATTGTTCGTTTAGTAGCATATTGTTCAGCCTCCAAGAGTTTCTGTATTTCCTGGGGCATTTTGAATTGCTGATTTCCAGCTTCATTCCGTGGTGGTCTGAGAGGGTACATGGTATGATTCCTATCTTTTGGAAGTTATTTAGGTTTGCTTTGTGTCCTATCATGTGGTCGATCCTGGAGAAGGTGCCATGCACTGCTGAAAAAAATGTATAATCTGTGGCCTTAGGGTAAAAAATTCTATAAATGTCAACCAAGTCCAGTTGTTCTATTGTTTGTATGAGTTCTGTTGTTTCTTTGTTGAGTTTTTGTTTTGTTGATCTGTCTATAGTTGTTAGTGGGGTGTTAAGATCACCCACTATTATTGTGTGCATATCTATGTCTCCCCTTAAGTCCGTGAGTAATTGCTTCACGTAGCTAGGTGCGTTTGAATTTGGTGCATATATGTTCACAATGGTAATTACTTCCTGATGGATCAGTCCCTTCACCAATATATAATGTCCTTCCCTGTCCTTTTTGATGTGTGTCAGATTGAAGTCCACATCATCTGAAATTAAGACAGCTACCCCAGCCTTTTTTTCTCGTCCATTGGCATGAAATATCTGTTTCCAACCTTTCACTTTCAGCTTCTTTGAATCTCTTCTGGTTAGATGTGTCTCTTGTAGGCAACAGATAGTTGGGTGCTGTTTGATAATCCATTCTGTTAATCTATGCCTTTTGATTGGTGAGTTCAGGCCATTTGTGTTGAGAGTTAAAATTGAGAGGTTGTGATTTTGCCCTGCAATACTTGTTTTTGTGGGTGTTGATATCTGTGTTATTGCCCTTCCTTGTGTGGACTTTAGTGGGGAGACCTTCCTGTTTGCCATCTTTGCTTATGATTCACCTCCTTTTTTTCTGGAATTAGTGCATTTCTAAGGAGAGTTTGTAGAGCTGGTTTTGTGCTGGCATATTCTTCTAATTTCTCTTTGCTGTGGAAGTATTTGATTTCGTTCTCAAATACGAATGAGATCTTTGCTGGGTACAATATTCTTGGTTGACAGTTGTTCTGATTCAGGATTTGGAAGATCTTTGTCCATTCTCTTCTTGCTTGTAAGGTCTCTTCAGAAAAGTCAGCCGTGATCCTGATTGGTTTTCCCCGGTATGTGATCTTTTCTCTGCTTCGTACTTGTCTCAGGATTCTTTCTTTGTCTTCGTTGGAGTGGAACTTGAGCACCATATGTCTGGGTGAAGATCGCTTTGGGTCATATCTGCTGGGAGTCCTCTGACCGTCCTGGATTTGAGCTGGATTCATGTTCCAAGTGTTTTGAAAGTTTTCCTGTATAATTTCGTCGAGCACCATTTGCATTCCTGATTCTTTTTCCGCTCCTTCAGGAAGGCCAATAATCCTAATATTTGATTTTCTGAGGTTGTCTTTCATTTCTTGTATGGTCTTATTGGCTTTGTTCAGACTTGTCTCCAGCTGTTTCATGAACTGGGTGTGTTCGTTTTGTGTGTCTTCCGTTTCAGAGATCCTCTCTTCTGCTGTATTTGTTCTGTTGGTTAGGCTCTCAATTTTGTGCTCTAAGTCAAGGATTTTACATTTCATTTGTTGTATTTCTGAGGCTATGTGGTTCTTGAATTCCTTGAAGTCCTCCCAATTCTTCTCATTGTCTCTGACATATTTTAACATTATTTTTTTGAATTCATTGTCTGGTAGATCTTCTATGTCTTCATCTCGCATCTCCGAAATAGACATTGGCTTTCGATCCTTTATTGGTAGGGTGTTGGCACTCTCATCTGGATCATTACCTTTTCTGGTATTTCTTCCCATTGTGTTAGTGTTTCTTTTTTGAGAGACCTAGGCACCAGTGTGCTGAGGGGTCTCCAAGCACTATCCTGTTGAGATCGGAGTCTGCAGGCGTGGAGTAGCAGGGTGTGGGAATTTTCAAGGCACTTTTGGTGCGTCTCCAGAACACTGGACCTCAGGGCGCCTCTTCCAGGGCCCAGAGGATTCAAAGCGCACTCTCAGCTCGTCCCCTACAGGTATGCTACCACAGGGCGTGGGGGAGTGAAGGCACTCTCTGTGCGCGCACCCTGTTTACTGGATCACAGGGCTCGAGGCAAGGGACTATAGGACGTGGGGTGTTCCAGGTGCTCTCTGGAAACGCCTCCTGCGCAGGTCCGCCCACCCCAGCACTTGCAGGGGACCTACCGCCCCTGCGCTAGCAGGGAACTGCCCAGCCCAGAGGCGTGCTTGGGTTCCTGTGGGATAGCACCGCCCAGCTGAGTGCCACACCGCAAAGGCACAGGGGAGTATCCAGTGTGCCTTTTGCCTTTCTCCCAGACACAGTTTTGGCAGTCTCAAGGCACTCGCCCAGTGTCTCTAGAGGCTGGAGCCTGGGGGGGGGGAGGGGCGGGGAGACCAATTGTGTTCAGGCTCTGTCCGTGCCCCTGGGGGGCCAACTCCCGAAGCCTCCAACCCACCACTGTCCCCACCCAACTCACTCAAACCTCAGGTTCTTGCAGTCTGCCTCTTCCTCTGGTGGGAATCCTGGCCGCCAGTGCGTCTCACGACTGCTGCGTCCGTTGCTGGTCTCTGCGGGTCGCGATGGAGCCTGGAGGCTGCGGCTGGTGCAGGTCCCGGGGGTTGGCGACCAGGGTGGGCAGATGCCGGCGGGTCCCGGTGATTCAGGGTCCTGGTGTCCGCAGCGGGGCAGGTCCTGGCGAGTCCTGGTGACCAGGGTGAGCAGATGCCAGCGGGTCCCAATCACCGCCGGTCCTCACGGCCACAGCGTCTGCAGGTCGGTCTTTGGGTGGGTTCGGCGGCTTTCACCATCTGCACTCAGAGGTGACTCAGCAGGTCAGGAGCGGAAAGTCGTCTTCCCTGTCCTTTGCTTTGTTTTTTCCTGGTTGCTCTTCCGAGTTGTGTGGATTTTTTTGGCTCCACACTGTCCAGGGAACTTCACGTTTTTCTCCCTGTAGTTCTATGCTGCTCCACTTACACCTTTGTCGCGTTCTAGCCCTCTCTGTCTGTGAGCTCTCTCACAGTCTTCCTCCTATGTCGGCCATCTTGCGAGTCCTTCACAGCCGTTTTCAGATAGCCCTGAATGCAAAGGCTCTAGACGCAAATATTGGTGTGAGAGCTAATTCAATCAAGGAAACACTGCATGTTGGTGAAGGGCATATTGAAGAAGGATCAGCCGAGTGGTTCTTGTGGGAGAACAACTCCATTTGGCTCACTAACTTCACACAACATCAGGCTTCCAAGCAGCTCTCAAGGAAATTCAGTTTTCACACTCTATGCTTAGTGCCCTTTGAGTGCATTATCTAGGAATGAACCTGGTAGAGCATCCCACACAAACGAATGCTCCACATGCGGGTTTCACATGCCACCAACTCCACATTCACAGGCAACTTCAGCGCCACAGCCGTTTTCAGATAGCCCTCAATGCAAAGGCTCTAGCCGCAAATATTGGTGTGAGAGCTAGTTCAATCAAGGAAACACTGCATGTTGGTGAAGGGCATATTGAAGAAGAATCGGCCGAGTGGTTCTTGTGGGAGAACAACTCCATTTGGCTCACTAACTTCACACACCATCAGGCTTCCAAGCAGTTCTCAAGGAAACTCAGTTTTCACACTCTATGCTTAGTGCCCTTTGAGTGCCTAGGACTGAAATGAAGCTTGGTGAGCATCCCACACAAACGAATGCTCCACATGCGGGTTTCACATGCCACCAACTCCACATTCACAGGCAACTTCAGCGCCACAGCCGTTTTCAGATAGCCCTCAATGCAAAGGCTCTAGACGCAAATATTGGTGTGAGAGCTAATTCAATCAAGGAAACACTGTATGTTGGTGAAGGGCATATTGAAGAAGGATCAGCCGAGTGGTTCTTGTGGGAGAACAACTCCATTTGGCTCACTAACTTCACACACCATCATTCTCCCAAGCAGCTCTCAAGGAAACTCAGTTTTCACACTCTATGCTTAGTGCCCTTTGAATGCATTATTTAGGAATGAACCTGGTACAGCATCCCACACAAACGAATGCTCCACATGCGGGTTCCACATGCCACCAACTCCACCTTCACAGGCAACTTCAGCGCCACAGCCGTTTCCACATAGCCCTCAATGCAAAGGCTCTAGATGCACATATTGGTGTGAGAGGTAATTCAATCAAGGAAACACTGCATGTTGGTGAAGGGCATATTGAAGAAGGATCAGCCGAGTGGTTCCTGTGGGAGAACAACTCCATTTGGCTCACTAACTTCACACACCATCAGGCTTCCAAGCAGCTCTCAATGAAGTTCAGTTTTCACACTCTATGCTTAGTGCCCTTTGAGTGCCTAGGACTGAAATGAAGCTTGGTGAGCATCCCACACAAACGAATGCTCCACATGCGGGTTTCACATGCCACCAACTCCGCCTTCACAGGCAACTTCAGCGCCACAGCCGTTTTCAGATAGCCCTCAATGCAAAGGCTCTAGACGCAAATATTGGTGTGAGAGCTAATTCAATCAAGGAAACATTGCATGTTGGTGAAGGGCATATTGAAGAAGGATCAGCCGAGTGGTTCTTGCCGGAGAACAACTCCATTAGGCTCACTAACTTCACACACCATCAGGCTTCCAAGCAGCTCTCAAGGAAACTCAGTTTTCACACTCTATGCTTAGTGCCCTTTGAGTGCATTATCTAGGAATGAACCTGGTAGAGCATCCCACACAAACGAATGCTCCACATGCGGGTTTCACATGCCTCCAACTCCACATTCACAGGCAACTTCAGCGCCACAGCCGTTTTCAGATAGCCCTCAATGCAAAGGCTCTAGCCGCAAATATTGGTGTGAGCGCTAATTCAATCAAGGAAACACTGCATGTTGGTGAAGGGCATATTGAAGAAGAATCAGCCGAGTGGTTCTTGTGGGAGAACAACTCCATTTGGCTCACTAACTTCACACACCATCAGGCTTCCAAGCAGCTCTCAACGAAACTCAGTTTTCACACTCTATGCTTAGTGCCCTTTGAGTGCATTATCTAGGAATGAACCTGGTAGAGCATCCCACACAAACGAATGCTCCACATGCGGGTTTCACATGCCACCAACTCCACATTCACAGGCAACTTCAGCGCCACAGCCGTTTTCCGATAGCCCTCAATGCAAAGGCTCTAGACGCAAATATTGGTGTGAGAGCTAATTCAATCAAGGAAACACTGCATGTTGGTGAAGTGCATATTGAAGAAGAATCAGCCGAGTGGTTCTTGTGGGAGAACAACTCCATTTGGCTCACTAACTTCACACACCATCAGGCTTCCCAGCAGCTCTCAAGGAAACTCAGTTTTCACACTCTATGCTTAGTGCCCTTTGAGTGCATTATCTAGGAATGAACCTGGTAGAGCATCCCACACAAACGAATGCTCCACATGCGGGTTTCACATGCCACCAACTCCACATTCACAGGCAACTTCAGCGCCACAGCCGTTTTCAGATAGCCCTCAATGCAAAGGCTCTAGACGCAAATATTGGTGTGAGAGCTAATTCAATCAAGGAAACACTGCATGTTGGTGAAGGGCATATTGAAGAAGAATCAGCCGGGTGGTTCTTGCCGAAGAACAACTCCATTTGGCTCACTAACTTCACACACCATCAGGCTTCCAAGCAGCTCTCAAGGAAACTCAGTTTTCACACTCTATGCTTAGTGCCCTTTGAGTGCCTAGGACTGAAATGAAGCTTGGTGAGCATCCCACACAAACGAATGCTCCACATGCGGGTTTCACATGCCACCAACTCCACATTCACAGGCAACTTCAGCGCCACAGCCGTTTTCAGATAGCCCTCAATGCAAAGGCTCTAGACGCAAATATTGGTGTGAGAGCTAATTCAATCAAGGAAACACTGCATGTTGGTGAAGGGCATATTGAAGAAGGATCAGCCGAGTGGTTCTTGTGGGAGAACAACTCCATTTGGCTCACTAACTTCACACACCATCATTCTCCCAAGCAGCTCTCAAGGAAACTCGGTTTTCACACTCTATGCTTAGTGCCCTTTGAATGCTTATTTAGGAATGAACCTGGTACAGCATCCCACACAAACGAATGCTCCACATGCGGGTTCCACATGCCACCAACTCCACCTTCACAGGCAACTTCAGCGCCACAGCCGTTTCCACATAGCCCTCAATGCAAAGGCTCTAGATGCACATATTGGTGTGAGAGGTAATTCAATCAAGGAAACACTGCATGTTGGTGAAGGGCATATTGAAGAAGGATCAGCCGAGTGGTTCCTGTGGGAGAACAACTCCATTTGGCTCACTAACTTCACACACCATCAGGCTTCCAAGCAGCTCTCAAGGAAACTCAGTTTTCACACTCTATGCTTAGTGCCCTTTGAGTGCATTATCTAGGAATGAACCTGGTAGAGCATCCCACACAAACGAATGTTCCACATGCGGGTTTCACATGCCTCCAACTCCACATTCACAGGCAACTTCAGCGCCACAGCCGTTTTCAGATAGCCCTCAATGCAAAGGCTCTAGCCGCAAATATTGGTGTGAGAGCTAATTCAATCAAGGAAACACTGCATGTTGGTGAAGGGCATATTGAAGAAGAATCAGGCGAGTGGTTCTTGTGGGAGAACAACTCCATTTGGCTCACTAACTTCACACACCATCAGGCTTCCAAGCAGCTCTCAAGGAAACTCAGTTTTCACACTCTATGCTTAGTGCCCTTTGAGTGCATTATCTAGGAATGAACCTGGTAGAGCATCCCACACAAACGAATGCTCCACATGCGGGTTTCACATGCCACCAACTCCACATTCACAGGCAACTTCAGCGCCACAGCCGTTTTCAGATAGCCCTCAATGCAAAGGCTCTAGACGCAAATATTGGTGTGAGAGCTAATTCAATCAAGGAAACACTGCATGTTGGTGAAGGGCATATTGAAGAAGAATCAGCCGGGTGGTTCTTGCCGAAGAACAACTCCATTTGGCTCACTAACTTCACACACCATCAGGCTTCCAAGCAGCTCTCAACTAAACTCAGTTTTCACACTCTATGCTTAGTGCCCTTTGAGTGCATTATCTAGGAATGAACCTGGTAGAGCATCCCACACAAATGAATGCTCCACATGCGGGTTTCATATGCCACCAACTCCACATTCACAGGCAACTTCAGCGCCACAGCCGTTGTCAGATAGCCCTGAATGCAAAGGCTCTAGATGCAAATATTGGTGTGAGAACTAATTCAATCAAGGAAACACTGATGCTGGTGAAGAGCATATTGAAGAAGGATCAGGCGAGTGGTTCTTGTGGGAGAACAACTCCATTTGGCTCACTAACTTCACACACCATCAGGCTTCCCAGCAGCTCTCAACGAAACTCAGTTTTCACACTCTATGCTTAGTGCCCTTTGAGTGCATTATCTAGGAATGAACCTGGTAGAGCATCCCACACAAACGAATGCTCCACATGCGGGTTTCACATGCCACCAACTCCACATTCACAGGCAACTTCAGCACCACAGCCGTTTTCAGATAGCCCTCAATGCAAAGGCTCTAGACGCAAATATTGGTGTGAGAGCTAATTCAATCAAGGAAACACTGCATGTTGGTGAAGGGCATATTGAAGAAGAATCGGACGAGTGGTTCTTGTGGGAGAACAACTCCATTTGGCTCACTAACTTCACACACCATCAGGCTTCCAAGCAGCTCTCAACGAAACTCAGTTTTCACACTCTATGCTTAGTGCCCTTTGAGTGCCTAGGACTGAAATGAAGCTTGGTGAGCATCCCACACAAACGAATGCTCCACATGCGGGTTTCACATGCCACCAACTCCACATTCACAGGCAACTTCAGCGCCACAGCCGTTTTCAGATAGCCCTCAATGCAAAGGCTCTAGACGCAAATATTGGTGTGAGAGCTAATTCAATCAAGGAAACACTGCATGTTGGTGAAGGGCATATTGAAGAAGGATCAGCCGAGTGGTTCTTGCCGGAGAACAACTTCATTAGGCTCACTAACTTCACACACCATCAGGCTTCCCAGCAGCTCTCAAGGAAACTCAGTTTTCACACTCTATGCTTAGTGCCCATTGAGTGCCTAGGACTGAAATGAAGCTTTTTGAGCATCCCACACAAACGAATGCTCCACATGCGGGTTTCACATGCCACCAACTCCACATTCACAGGCAACTTCAGCGCCACAGCCGTTTTCAGATAGCCCTCAATGCAAAGGCTCTAGACGCAAATATTGGTGTGAGAGCTAATTCAATCAAGGAAACACTGCATGTTGGTGAAGTGCATATTGAAGAAGAATCAGCCGAGTGGTTCTTGTGGGAGAACAACTCCATTTGGCTCACTAACTTCACACACCATCAGGCTTCCAAGCAGCTCTCAACGAAACTCAGTTTTCACACTCTATGCTTAGTGCCCTTTGAGTGCATTATCTAGGAATGAACCTGGTAGAGCATCCCACACAAACGAATGCTCCACATGCGGGTTTCACATGCCACCAACTCCACATTCACAGGCAACTTCAGCGCCACAGCCGTTTTCCGATAGCCCTCAATGCAAAGGCTCTAGACGCAAATATTGGTGTGAGAGCTAATTCAATCAAGGAAACACTGCATGTTGGTGAAGTGCATATTGAAGAAGAATCAGCCGAGTGGTTCTTGTGAGAGAACAACTCCATTTGGCTCACTAACTTCACACACCATCAGGCTTCCAAGCAGCTCTCAACTAAACTCAGTTTTCACACTCTATGCTTAGTGCCCTTTGAGTGCATTATCTAGGAATGAACCTGGTAGAGCATCCCACACAAATGAATGCTCCACATGCGGGTTTCATATGCCACCAACTCCACATTCACAGGCAACTTCAGCGCCACAGCCGTTGTCAGATAGCCCTGAATGCAAAGGCTCTAGATGCAAATATTGGTGTGAGAACTAATTCAATCAAGGAAACACTGATGCTGGTGAAGAGCATATTGAAGAAGGATCAGCCGAGTGGTTCTTGTGGGAGAACAACTCCATTTGGCTCACTAACTTCACACACCATCAGGCTTCCCAGCAGCTCTCAACGAAACTCAGTTTTCACACTCTATGCTTAGTGCCCTTTGAGTGCCTAGGACTGAAATGAAGCTTGGTGAGCATCCCACACAAACGAATGCTCCACATGCGGGTTTCACATGCCACCAACTCCACATTCACAGGCAACTTCAGCGCCACAGCCGTTTTCAGATAGCCCTCAATGCAAAGGCTCTAGACGCAAATATTGGTGTGAGAGCTAATTCAATCAAGGAAACACTGCATGTTGGTGAAGGGCATATTGAAGAAGGATCAGCCGAGTGGTTCTTGCCGGAGAACAACTTCATTAGGCTCACTAACTTCACACACCATCAGGCTTCCCAGCAGCTCTCAAGGAAACTCAGTTTTCACACTCTATGCTTAGTGCCCTTTGAGTGCATTATCTAGGAATGAACCTGGTAGAGCATCCCACACAAACGAATGCTCCACATGCGGGTTTCACATGCCACCAACTCCACATTCACAGGCAACTTCAGCGCCACAGCCGTTTTCAGATAGCCCTCAATGCAAAGGCTCTAGACGCAAATATTGGTGTGAGAGCTAATTCAATCAAGGAAACACTGCATGTTGGTGAAGTGCATATTGAAGAAGAATCAGCCGAGTGGTTCTTGTGGGAGAACAACTCCATTTGGCTCACTAACTTCACACACCATCAGGCTTCCAAGCAGCTCTCAAGGAAACTCAGTTTTCACACTCTATGCTTAGTGCCCTTTGAGTGCATTATCTAGGAATGAACCTGGTAGAGCATCCCACACAAACGAATGCTCCACATGCGGGTTTCACATGCCACCAACTCCACATTCACAGGCAACTTCAGCGCCACAGCCGTTTTCAGATAGCCCTCAATGCAAAGGCTCTAGACGCAACTATTGGTGTGAGAGCTAATTCAATCAAGGAAACACTGCATGTTGGTGAAGGGCATATTGAAGAAGAATCAGCCGGGTGGATCTTGCCGAAGAACAACTCCATTTGGCTCACTAACTTCACACATCATCAGGCTTCCAAGCAGCTCTCAAGGAAACTCAGTTTTCACACTCTATGCTTAGTGCCCTTTGAGTGCATTATCTAGGAATGAACCTGGTAGAGCATCCCACACAAATGAATGCTCCACATGCGGGTTTCATATGCCACCAACTCCACATTCACAGGCAACTTCAGCACCACAGCCGTTTTCAGATAGTCCTGAATGCAAAGGCTATAGATGCAAATATTGGTGTGAGAGCTAATTCAATCAAGGAAACACTGATGCTGGTGAAGAGCATATTGAAGAAGGATCAGGCGAGTGGTTCTTGTGGGAGAACAACTCCATTTGGCTCACTAACTTCACACACCATCAGGCTTCCAAGCAGCTCTCAAGGAAACTCAGTTTTCACACTCTATGCTTAGTGCCCTTTGAGTGCCTAGGACTGAAATGAAGCTTGGTGAGCATCCCACACAAACGAATGCTGCACATGCGGGTTTCACATGCCACCAACTCCACATTCACAGGCAACTGCAGTGCCACAGCCGTTTTCAGATAGCCCTCAATGCAAAGGCTCTAGACGCAAATATTGGTGTGAGAGCTAATTCAATCAAGGAAACACTGCATGTTGGTGAAGGGCATATTGAAGAAGAATCAGCCGAGTGGTTCTTGTGGGAGAACAACTCCATTTGGCTCACTAACTTCACACATCATCAGGCTTTCAAGCAGCTCTCAAGGAAACTTAGTTTTCACACTCTATGCTTAGTGCCCTTTGAGTGCCTTAAACTGAAATGAAGCTTGGTGAGCATCCCACACAAACGAATGCTCCACATGCGGGTTTCACATGCCACCAACTCCACATTCACAGGCAACTTCAGCGCCACAGCCGTTTTCAGATAGCCCTCAATGCAAAGGCTCTAGACGCAAATATTGGTGTGAGAGCTAATTCAATCAAGGAAACACTGCATGTTGGTGAAGGGCATATTGAAGAAGGATCAGCCGAGTGGTTCTTCTGGGAGAACAACTCCATTTGGCTCACTAACTTCACACACCATCAGGCTTCCAAGCAGCTCTCAAGGAAACTCAGTTTTCACACTCTATGCTTAGTACCCTTTGAGTGCATTATCTAGGAATGAACCTGGTAGAGCATCCCACACAAACGAATGCTCCACATGCAGGTTTCACATGCCACCAACTCCACATTCACAGGCAACTTCAGCGCCACAGCCGTTTTCAGATAGCCCTCAATGCAAAGGCTCTAGACGCAACTATTGGTGTGAGAGCTAATTCAATCAAGGAAACACTGCATGTTGGTGAAGGGCATATTGAAGAAGAATCAGCCGGGTGGTTCTTGCCGAAGAACAACTCCATTTGGCTCACTAACTTCACACATCATCAGGCTTCCAAGCAGCTCTCAACTAAACTCAGTTTTCACACTCTATGCTTAGTGCCCTTTGAGTGCATTATCTAGGAATGAACCTGGTAGAGCATCCCACACAAATGAATGCTCCACATGCGGGTTTCATATGCCACCAACTCCACATTCACAGGCAACTTCAGCACCACAGCCGTTTTCAGATAGTCCTGAATGCAAAGGCTATAGATGCAAATATTGGTGTGAGAGCTAATTCAATCAAGGAAACACTGCATGTTGGTGAAGGGCATATTGAAGAAGGATCAGCCGAGTGGTACTTGTGGGAGAACAACTCCATTTGGCTCACTAACTTCACACACCATCAGGCTTCCAAGCAGCTCTCAAGGAAACTCAGTTTTCACACTCTATGCTTAGTGCCCTTTGAGTGCCTAGGACTGAAATGAAGCTTGGTAGAGCATCCCACACAAACGAATGCTCCACATGCGGGTTTCACATGCCACCAACTCCACATTCACAGGCAACTTCAGCGCCACAGCCGTTTTCAGTTAGCCCTCAATGCAAAGGCTCTAGACGCAAATATTGGTGTGAGAGCTAATTCAATCAAGGAAACACTGCATGTTGGTGAAGGGCATATTGAAGAAGAATCAGCCGAGTGGTTCTTGTGGGAGAACAACTCCATTTGGCTCACTAACTTCACACACCATCAGGCTTCCAAGCAGCTCTCAAGGAAACTCAGTTTTCACACTCTATGCTTAGTACCCTTTGAGTGCATTATCTAGGAATGAACCTGGTAGAGCATCCCACATAAACGAATGCTCCACATGCGGGTTTCACATGCCACCAACTCCACATTCACAGGCAACTTCAGCGCCACAGCTGTTTTCAGGTAGCCCTCAATGCAAAGGCTCTAGACGCAAATATTGGTGTGAGAGCTAATTCAATCAAGGAAACACTGCATGTTGGTGAAGGGCATATTGAAGAAGGATCAGCCGAGTGGTTTTTGTGGGAGAACAACTCCATTTGGATCACTAACTTCACACACCATCAGGCTTCCAAGGAGCTCTCAAGGAAACTCAGTTTTCACACTCTATGCTTAGTGCCCTTTGAGTGCCTTAAACTGAAATGAAGCTTGGTGAGCATCCCACACAAACGAATGCTCCACATGCGGGTTTCACATGCCACCAACTCCACATTGACAGGCAACTGCAGTGCCACAGCCGTTTTCAGATAGCCCTCAATGCAAAGGCTCTAGACGCAAATATTGGTGTGAGAGCTAATTCAATCAAGGAAACACTGCATGTTGGTGAAGGGCATATTGAAGAAGAATCAGCCGAGTGGTACTTGTGGGAGAACAACTCCATTTGGCTCACTAACATCACACACCATCAGGCTTCCAAGCAGCTCTCAACGAAACTCAGTTTTCACACTCTATGCTTAGTGCCCTTTGAGTGCATTATCTAGGAATGAACCTGGTAGAGCATCCCACACAAACGAATGCTCCACATGCGGGTTTCACATGCCACCAACTCCACATTCACAGGCAACTTCAGCGCCACAGCCGTTTTCAGATAGCCCTCAATGCAAAGGCTCTAGACGCAAATATTGGTGTGAGAGCTAATTCAATCAAGGAAACACTGCATGTTGGTGAAGGGCATATTGAAGAAGAATCGGCCGAGTGGTTCTTGTGGGAGAACAACTCCATTTGGCTCACTAACTTCACACACCATCAGGCTTCCAAGCAGCTCTCAACGAAACTCAGTTTTCACACTCTATGCTTAGTGCCCTTTGAGTGCCTAGGACTGAAATGAAGCTTTTTGAGCATCCCACACAAACGAATGCTCCACATGCGGTTTTCACATGCCACCAACTCCACATTCACAGGCAACTTCAGCGCCACAGCCGTTTTCAGATAGCCCTCAATGCAAAGGCTCTAGATGCAAATATTGGTGTGAGAGCTAATTCAATCAAGGAAACACTGCATGTTGGTGAAGGGCATACTGAGAAGGATCAGCGGAGTGGTTCTTGTGGGAGAACAACTCCATTTATCTCACTAACTTCACACACCATCAGGCTTCCAAGCAGCTCTCAACGAAACTCAGTTTTCACACTCTATGCTTAGTGCCCTTTGAGTGCCTAGGACTGAAATGAAGCTTGGTAGAACATTCCACACAAACGAATGCTCCACATGCGGGTTTCACATGCCACCAACTCCACATTCACAGGCAACTTCAGCGCCACAGCCGTTTTCAGTTACCCCTCAATGCAAAGGCTCTAGCCGCAAATATCGGTGTGAGAGCTAGTTCAATCAAGGAAACACTGCATGTTGGTGAAGGGCATATTGAAGAAGAATCGGCCGAGTGGTTCTTGTGGGAGAACAACTCCATTTGGCTCACTAACTTCACACACCATCAGGCTTCCAAGCAGCTCTCAAGGAAACTCAGTTTTCACACTCTATGCTTAGTGCCCTTTGAGTGCCTAGGACTGAAATGAAGCTTGGTGAGCATCCCACACAAACGAATGCTCCACATGCGGGTTTCACATGCCACCAACTCCACATTCACAGGCAACTTCAGCGCCACAGCCGTTTTCAGATAGCCCTCAATGCAAAGGCTCTAGACGCAAATATTGGTGTGAGAGCTAATTCAATCAAGGAAACACTGCATGTTGGTGAAGGGCATATTGAAGAAGGATCAGCCGAGTGGTTCTTGTGGGAGAACAACTCCATTTGGCTCACTAACTTCACACACCATCATTCTCCCAAGCAGCTCTTGAGGAAACTCGGTTTTCACACTCTATGCTTAGTGCCCTTTGAATGCATTATTTAGGAATGAACCTGGTACAGCATCCCACACAAACGAATGCTCCACATGCGGGTTCCACATGCCACCAACTCCACCTTCACAGGCAACTTCAGCGCCACAGCCGTTTCCACATAGCCCTCAATGCAAAGGCTCTAGATGCACATATTGGTGTGAGAGGTAATTCAATCAAGGAAACACTGCATGTTGGTGAAGGGCATATTGAAGAAGGATCAGCCGAGTGGTTCCTGTGGGAGAACAACTCCATTTGGCTCACTAACTTCACACACCATCAGGCTTCCAAGCAGCTCTCAAGGAAACTCAGTTTTCACACTCTATGCTTAGTGCCCTTTGAGTGCCTAGGACTGAAATGAAGCTTGGTGAGCATCCCACACAAACGAATGCTCCACATGCGGGTTTCACATGCCACCAACTCCACCTTCACAGGCAACTTCAGCGCCACAGCCGTTTTCAGATAGCCCTCAATGCAAAGGCTCTAGACGCAAATATTGGTGTGAGAGCTAATTCAATCAAGGAAACATTGCATGTTGGTGAAGGGCATATTGAAGAAGGATCAGCCGAGTGGTTCTTGCCGGAGAACAACTCCATTAGGCTCACTAACTTCACACACCATCAGGCTTCCAAGCAGCTCTCAAGGAAACTCAGTTTTCACACTCTATGCTGAGTGCCCTTTGAGTGCATTATCTAGGAATGAACCTGGTAGAGCATCCCACACAAACGAATGCTCCACATGCGGGTTTCACATGCCTCCAACTCCACATTCACAGGCAACTTCAGCGCCACAGCCGTTTTCAGATAGCCCTCAATGCAAAGGCTCTAGCCGAAATATTGGTGTGAGCGCTAATTCAATCAAGGAAACACTGCATGTTGGTGAAGGGCATATTGAAGAAGAATCAGCCGAGTGGTTCTTGTGGGAGAACAACTCCATTTGGCTCACTAACTTCACACACCATCAGGCTTCCAAGCAGCTCTCAAGGAAACTCAGTTTTCACACTCTATGCTTAGTGCCCTTTGAGTGCCTAGGACTGAAATGAAGCTTGGTGAGCATCCCACACAAAAGAATGCTCCACATGCGGGTTTCACATGCCACCAACTCCACATTCACAGGCAACTTCAGCGCCACAGCCGTTTTCAGATAGCCCTCAATGCAAAGGCTCTAGACGCAAATATTGGTGTGAGAGCTAATTCAATCAAGGAAACACTGCATGTTGGTGAAGGGCATATTGAAGAAGGATCAGCCGAGTGGTTCTTGTGGGAGAACAACTCCATTTGGCTCACTAACTTCACACACCATCATTCTCCCAAGCAGCTCTCAAGGAAACTCGGTTTTCACACTCTATGCTTAGTGCCCTTTGAATGCATTATTTAGGAATGAACCTGGTACAGCATCCCACACAAACGAATGCTCCACATGCGGGTTCCACATGCCACCAATCCACCTTCACAGGCAACTTCAGCGCCACAGCCGTTTCCACATAGCCCTCAATGCAAAGGCTCTAGATGCACATATTGGTGTGAGAGGTAATTCAATCAAGGAAACACTGCATGTTGGTGAAGGGCATATTGAAGAAGGATCAGCCGAGTGGTTCCTGTGGGAGAACAACTCCATTTGGCTCACTAACTTCACACACCATCAGGCTTCCAAGCAGCTCTCAAGGAAACTCAGTTTTCACACTCTATGCTTAGTGCCCTTTGAGTGCCTAGGACTGAAATGAAGCTTGGTGAGCATCCCACACAAACGAATGCTCCACATGCGGGTTTCACATGCCACCAACTCCACATTCACAGGCCACTTCAGCGCCACAGCCGTTTTCAGATAGCCCTCAATGCAAAGGCTCTAGACGCAAATATTGGTGTGAGAGCTAATTCAATCAAGGAAACGATGCATGTTGGTGAAGGGCATATTGAAGAAGGATCTGCTGAGTGGTTCTTGTGGGAGAACAACTCCATTTGGCTCACTAACTTCACACACCATCAGGCTTCCAAGCAGCTCTCAAGGAAACTCAGTTTTCACACTCTATGCTTAGTGCCCTTTGTGTGCCTAGGACTGAAATGAAGCTTGGTCAGCATCCCACACAAACGAATGCTCCACATGCGGGTTTCACATGCCCCCAACTCCACATTCACAGGCAACTTCAGCGCCACAGCCGTTTTCAGATAGCCCTCAATGCAAAGGCTCTAGCCGAAAATATTGGTGTGAGCGCTAATTCAATCAAGGAAACACTGCATGTTGGTGAAGGGCATATTGAAGAAGAATCAGCCGAGTGGTTCTTGTGGGAGAACAACTCCATTTGGCTCACTAACTTCACACACCATCAGGCTTCCAAGCAGCTCTCAACGAAACTCAGTTTTCACACTCTATGCTTAGTGCCCATTGAGTGCCTAGGACTGAAATGAAGCTTTTTGAGCATCCCACACAAACGAATGCTCCACATGCGGGTTTCACATGCCACCAACTCCACATTCACAGGCAACTTCAGCGCCACAGCCGTTTTCAGATAGCCCTCAATGCAAAGGCTCTAGACGCAAATATTGGTGTGAGAGCTAATTCAATCAAGGAAACACTGCATGTTGGTGAAGGGCATATTGAAGAAGGATCAGCCGAGTGGTTCTTGTGGGAGAACAACTCCATTAGGCTCACTAACTTCACACACCATCAGGCTTCCAAGCAGCTCTCAAGGAAACTCAGTTTTCACACTCTATGCTTAGTGCCCTTTGAGTGCATTATCTAGGAATGAACCTGGTAGAGCATCCCACACAAACGAATGCTCCACATGCGGGTTTCACATGCCTCCAACTCCACATTCACAGGCAACTTCAGCGCCACAGCCGTTTTCAGATAGCCCTCAATGCAAAGGCTCTAGACGCAAATATTGGTGTGAGAGCTAATTCAATCAAGGAAACACTGCATGTTGGTGAAGGGCATATTGAAGAAGAATCAGCCGAGTGGTTCTTGTGGGAGAACAACTCCATTTGGCTCACTAACTTCACACACCATCAGGCTTCCAAGCAGCTCTCAACGAAACTCAGTTTTCACACTCTATGCTTAGTGCCCTTTGAGTGCCTAGGACTGAAATTAAACTTGGTGAGCATCCCACACAAACGAATGCTCCACATGCGGGTTTCACATGCCACCAACTCCACATTCACAGGCAACTTCAGCGCCACAGCCGTTTTCAGATAGCCCTCAATGCAAAGGCTCTAGACGCAAATATTGGTGTGAGAGCTAATTCAATCAAGGAAACATTGCATGTTGGTGAAGGGCATATTGAAGAAGGATCAGCCGAGTGGTTCTTGCCGGAGAACAACTCCATTAGGCTCACTAACTTCACACACCATCAGGCTTCCAAGCAGCTCTCAAGGAAACTCAGTTTTCACACTCTATGCTTAGTGCCCTTTGAGTGCATTATCTAGGAATGAACCTGGTAGAGCATCCCACACAAACGAATGCTCCACATGCGGGTTTCACATGCCTCCAACTCCACATTCACAGCCAACTTCAGCGCCACAGCCGTTTTCAGATAGCCCTCAATGCAAAGGCTCTAGCCGAAAATATTGGTGTGAGAGCTAATTCAATCAAGGAAACACTGCATGTTGGTGAAGGGCATATTGAAGAAGAATCAGCCGAGTGGTTCTTGTGGGAGAACAACTCCATATGGCTCACTAACTTCACACACCATCAGGCTTCCAAGCAGCTCTCAAGGAAACTCAGTTTTCACACTCTATGCTTAGTGCCCTTTGAGTGCATTATCTAGGAATGAACCTGGTAGAGCATCCCACACAAACGAATGCTCCACATGCGGTTTTCACATGCCACCAACTCCACATTCACAGGCAACTTCAGCGCCACAGCCGTTTTCAGATAGCCCTCAATGCAAAGGCTCTAGACGCAACTATTGGTGTGAGAGCTAATTCAATCAAGGAAACACTGCATGTTGGTGAAGGGCATATTGAAGAAGAATCAGCCGGGTGGTTCTTGCCGAAGAACAACTCCATTTGGCTCACTAACTTCACACATCATCAGGCTTCCAAGCAGCTCTCAACTAAACTCAGTTTTCACACTCTATGCTTAGTGCCCTTTGAGTGCATTATCTAGGAATGAACCTGGTAGAGCATCCCACACAAATGAATGCTGCACATGCGGGTTTCATATGCCACCAACTCCACATTCACAGGCAACTTCAGCACCACAGCCGTTTTCAGATAGTCCTGAATGCAAAGGCTATAGATGCAAATATTGGTGTGAGAGCTAATTCAAACAAGGAAACACTGATGCTGGTGAAGAGCATATTGAAGAAGGATCAGGCGAGTGGTTCTTGTGGGAGAACAACTCCATTTGGCTCACTAACTTCACACACCATCAGGCTTCCAAGCAGCTCTCAAGGAAACTCAGTTTTCACACTCTATGCTTAGTGCCCTTTGAGTGACTAGGACTGAAATGAAGCTTATTGAGCATCCCACACAAACGAATGCTCCACATGCGGTTTTCACATGCCACCAACTCCACATTCACAGGCAACTTCAGCGCCACAGCCGTTTTCAGATAGCCCTGAATGCAAAGGCTCTAGATGCAAATATTGGTGTGAGAGCTAATTCAATCAAGGAAACACTGCATGTTGGTGAAGGGCATATTGAAGAAGGATCAGCGGAGTGTTTCTTGTGGGAGAACAACTCCATTTGGCTCACTAACTTCACACACCATCAGGCTTCCAAGCAGCTCTCAACGAAACTCAGTTTTCACACTCTATGCTTAGTGCCCTTTGAGTGCCTAGGACTGAAATGAAGCTTGGTGAGCATTCCACACAAACGAATGCTCCACATGCGGGTTTCACATGCCACCAACTCCACATTCATAGGCAACTTCAGCGCCACAGCCGTTTTCAGTTACCCCTCAATGCAAAGGCTCTAGACGCAAATATTTGTGTGAGAGCTAATTCAATCAAGGAAACACTGCATGTTGGTGAAGGGCATATTGAAGAAGAATCAGCCGAGTGGTTCTTGTGGGAGAACAACTCCATTTGGCTCACTAACTTCACACACTATTAGATTTCCAAGCACCTCTCAAGGAAACTCAGTTTTCACACTCTATGCTTAGTGCCCTTTGAGTGCCTAGGACTGAAATGAAGCTTGGTGAGCATCCCACACAAACGAATGCTCCACATGCGGTTTTCACATGCCACCAACTCCACATTCACAGGCAACTTCAGCGCCACAGCCGTTTTCAGATAGCCCTCAATGCAAAGGCTCTAGATGCAAATATTGGTGTGAGAGCTAATTCAATCAAGGAAACATTGATGCTGGTGAAGTGCATATTGAAGAAGGATCAGCCGAGTGGCTCTTGTGGGAGAACAACTCCATTTGGCTCACTAACTTCACACACCATCAGGCTTCCAAGCAGCTCTCAACGAAACTCAGTTTTCACACTCTATGCTTAGTGCCCTTTGAGTGCATTATCTAGGAATGAACCTGGTAGAGCATCCCACACAAACGAATGCTCCACATGCGGGTTTCACATGCCACCAACTCCACATTCACAGGCAACTTCAGCGCCACAGCCGTTTTCAGTTAGCCCTCAATGCAAAGGCTCTAGACGCAAATATTGGTGTGAGAGCTAATTCAATCAAGGAAACACTACATGTTGGTGAAGGGCATATTGAAGAAGAATCAGCCGAGTGGTTCTTGTGGGAGAACAACTCCATTTGGCTCACTAACTTCACACACCATCAGGCTTCCAAGCAGCTCTCAAGGAAACTCAGTTTCCACATTCTATGCTTAGTGCCCTTTGAGTGCATTATCTTGGAATGAACCTGGTAGAGCATCCCACACAAACGAATGCTCCACATGCGGGTTTCACATGCCACCAACTCCACATTCACAGGCCACTTCAGCGCCACAGCCGTTTTCAGATAGCCCTCAATGCAAAGGCTCTAGATGCAAATATTGGTGTGAGAGCTAATTCAATCAAGGAAACACTGCATGTTGGTGAAGGGCATATTGAAGAAGAATCAGCCGAGTGGTTCTTGTGGGAGAACAACTCCATTTGGCTCACTAACTTTACACACCATCAGGCTTCCAAGCAGCTCTCAAGGAAACTCAGTTTTCACACTCTATGCTTAGTGCCCTTTGAGTGCATTATCTAGGAATGAACCTGGTAGAGCATCCCACACAAACGAATGCTCCACATGCGGGTTTCACATGCCACCAACTCCACATTCACAGGCAACTTCAGCGCCACAGCCGTTTTCAGATAGCCCTCAATGCAAAGGCTCTAGATGCAAATATTGGTGTGAGAGCTAATTCAATCAAGGAAACATTGATGCTGGTGAAGTGCATATTGAAGAAGGATCAGCCGAGTGGTTCTTGTGGGAGAACAACTCCATTTGGCTCACTAACTTCACACACCATCAGGCTTCCAAGCAGCTCTCAACGAAACTCAGTTTTCACACTCTATGCTTAGCCCCTTGAGTGCATTATCTAGGAATGAACCTGGTAGAAAATCCCACACAAACGAATGCTCCACATGCGGGTTTCACATGCCACCAACTCCACATTCACAGGCAACTTCAGCGCCACAGCCGTTTTCAGTTAGCCCTCAATGCAAAGGCTCGAGACGCAAATATTGGTGTGAGAGCTAATTCAATCAAGGAAACACTACATGTTGGTGAAGGGCATATTGAAGAAGAATCAGCCGAGTGGTTCTTGTGGGAGAACAACTCCATTTGGCTCACTAACTTCACACACCATCAGGCTTCCAAGCAGCTCTCAAGGAAACTCAGTTTCCACATTCTATGCTTAGTGCCCTTTGAGTGCATTATCTTGGAATGAACCTGGTAGAGCATCCCACACAAACGAGTGCTCCACATGCGGGTTTCACATGCCACCAACTCCACATTCACAGGCAACTTCAGCGCCACAGCCGTTTTCAGATAGCCCTCAATGCAAAGGCTCTAGACGCAAATATTGGTGTGAGAGCTAATTCAATCAAGGAAACACTGCATGTTGGTGAAGGGCATATTGAAGAAGAATCAGCCGGGTGGTTCTTGCCGGAGAACAACTCCATTTGGCTCACTAACTTCACACAACATCAGGCTTCCAAGCAGCTCTCAAGGAAACTCAGTTTCCACACTCTATGCTTAGCCCTTTGAGTGAATTATCTTGGAATGAACCTGGTAGAGCATCCCACACAAACGAATGCTCCACATGCGGGTTTCACATGCCACCAACTCCACATTCACAGGCAACTTCAGCGCCACAGCCATTTTCAGATAGCCCTCAATGCAAAGGCTCTAGACGCAAATATTGGTGTAAGAGTTAATTCATCAAGGAAACACTGCATGTTGGTGAAGGGCATATTGAAGAAGAATCAGCTGAGTGGTTCTTGTGGGAGAACAACTCCATTTGGCTCACTAACTTCACACACCATCAGGCTTCCAAGCAGCTCTCAAGGAAAATCAGTTTTCACACTCTATGCTTAGTGCCCTTTGAGTGCATTAGCAAGGAATGAACCTGGTAGAGCATGCCACACAAACGAATGCTCCACATGCGGGTTTCACATGCCACCAACTCCACATTCACAGGCAACTTCAGCGCCACAGCCGTTTTCAGATAGCCCTCAATGCAAAGGCTCTAGATGCAAATATTGGTGTGAGAGCTAATTCAATCAAGGAAACACTGCATGTTGGTGAAGGGCATATTGAAGAAGAATCAGCCGAGTGGTTCTTGTGGGAGAACAACTCCATTTGGCTCACTAACTTCACACACCATCAGGCTTCCAAGCAGCTCTCAAGGAAACTCAGTTTTCACACTCTATGCTTAGTGCCCTTTGAGTGCATTATCTAGGAATGAACCTGGTAGAGCATCCCACACAAACGAATGCTCCACATGCGGTTTTCACATGCCACCAACTCCACATTCACAGGCAACTTCAGCGCCACAGCCGTTTTCAGATAGCCCTCAATGCAAAGGCTCTAGACGCAAATATTGGTGTGAGAGCTAATTCAATCAAGGAAACTTTGATGCTGGTGAAGAGCATATTGAAGAAGAATCAGCCGAGTGGTTCTTGTGGGAGAACAACTCCATTTGGCTCACTAACTTCACACACCATCAGGCTTCCAAGCAGCTCTCAAGGAAACTCAGTTTTCACACTCTAAGCTTAGTGCCCTTTGAGTGCCTAGGACTGAAATGAAGCTTGGTGAGCATCCCACAGAAACGAATGCTCCACATGCGGGTTTCACATGCCACCAACTCCACATGCACAGGCAACTTCAGCGCCACAGCCGTTTTCAGATAGCCCTCAATGCAAAGGCTCTAGATGCAAATATTGGTGTGAGAGCTAATTCAATCAAGGAAACATTGATGCTGGTGAAGGGCATATTGAAGAAGGATCAGCCGAGTGGTTCTTGTGGGAGAACAACTCCATTTGGCTCACTAACTTCACATACCATCAGGCTTCCAAGCAGCTCTCAACGAAACTCAGTTTTCACACTCTATGCTTAGTGCCCTTTGAGTGCCTAGGACTGAAATGAAGCTTTTATTGAGCATCCCACACAAACGAATGCTCCACATGCGGTTTTCACATGCCACCAACTCCACATTCACAGGCAACTTCAGCGCCACAGCCGTTTTCAGATAGCCCTCAATGCAAAGGCTCTAGACGCAAATATTGGTGTGAGAGCTCATTCAATCAAGGAAACATTGATGCTGGTGAAGTGCATATTGAAGAAGGATCAGCCGAGTGGTTCTTGTGGGAGAACAACTCCATTTGGCTCACTAACTTCACACACCATCAGGCTTCCAAGCAGCTCTCAACGAAACTCAGTTTTCACACTCTATGCTTAGTGCCCTTTGAGTGCATTATCTAGGAATGAACCTGGTAGAGCATTCCAACACAAACGAATGCTCCACATGTGGGTTTCACATGCCACCAACTCCTACATTCACAGGCAACTTCAGCGCCACAGCCGTTTTCAGTTAGCCCTCAATGCAAAGGCTCTAGACGCAACTATTGGTGTGAGAGCTAATTCAATCAAGGAAACACTGCGTGTTGGTGAAGGGCATATTGAAGAAGGATCAGCCGAGTGGTTCTTGTGGAGAACAACTCCATTTGGCTCACTAACTTCACACACCATCAGGCTTCCAAGCAGCTCTCAACGAAGCTCAGTTTTCACACTCTATGCTTAGTGCCCTTTGAGTGCCTAGGACTGAAATGAAGCTTGGTGAGCATTCCACACGAACGAATGCTCCACATGCGGGTTTCACATGCCACCAACTCCACATTCACAGGCAACTTCAGCGCCACAGCCGTTTTCAGTTACCCCTCAATGCAAGGCTACGCAAATATTGGTGTGAGAGCTAATTCAATCAAGGAAACACTGCATGTTGGTGAAGGGCATATTGAAGAAGAATCAGCCGAGTGGTTCTTGTGGGAGAACAACTCCATTTGGCTCACTAACTTCACACACTATTAGATTTCCAAGCAGCTCTCAAGGAAACTCAGTTTTCACACTCTATGCTTAGTGCCCTTTGAGTGCCTAGGACTGAAATGAAGCTTTTTGAGCATCCCACACAAACAAATGCTCCACATGCGGGTTTCACATGCCACCAACTCCACATTTACAGGCAACTTCAGCACCACAGCCGTTTTCAGATAGCCTCAATGCAAAGGCTCTAGATGCAAATATTGGTGTGAGAGGTAATTCAATCAAGGAAACACTGCATGTTGGTGAAGGGCATATTGAAGAAGGATCAGCCGAGTGGTTCTTGTGGGAGAACAACTCCATTTGGCTCACTAACTTCACACACCATCAGGCTTCCAAGCAGCTCTCAACGAACCTCAGTTTTCACACTGTATGATTAGTGCCCTTTGAGTGCCTAGGACTGAAATGAATCTTGGTGAGCATCCCACACAAACGAATGCTCCACATGCGGGTTTCACATGCCACCAACTCCACATTCACAGGCAACTTCAGCGCCACAGCCGTTTTCAGTTAGCCCTCAATGCAAAGGCTCTAGACGCAAATATTGGTGTGAGAGCTAATTCAATCAAGGAAACACTGTATGTTGGTGAAGGGCATATTGAAGAAGAATCAGCCGAGTGGTTCTTGCTGGAGAACAACTCCATTTGGCTCACTAACTTCACACACTATTAGATTTCCAAGCAGCTCTCAAGGAAACTCAGTTTTCACACTCTATGCTTAGTGCCCTTTGAGTGCCTAGGACTGAAATGAAGCTTGGTGAGCATCCCACACAAACAAATGCTCCACATGCGGGTTTCACATGCCACCAACTCCACATTCACAGGCAACTTCAGCGCCACAGCCGTTTTCAGATAGCCCTCAATGCAAAGGCTCTAGATGCAAATATTGGTGTGAGAGCTAATTCAATCAAGGAAACACTGATGCTTCTGAAGAGCATATTGTAGAAGGATCAGCCGAGTGGTTCTTGTGGGAGAACAACTCCATTTGGCTCACTAACTTCACACACCATCAGGCTTCCAAGCAGCTCTCAACGAAACTCAGTTTTCACACTCTATGCTTAGTGCCCTTTGAGTGCATTATCTAGGAATGAACCTGGTAGAGCATGCCACA
This sequence comes from Ochotona princeps, assembly GCF_030435755.1. Taxonomy (NCBI): domain Eukaryota; kingdom Metazoa; phylum Chordata; class Mammalia; order Lagomorpha; family Ochotonidae; genus Ochotona; species Ochotona princeps. Next base: position 25,878 of record NW_026700610.1, read on the forward strand.
CAAACGAATGCTCCACATGCGGGTTTCACATGCCACCAACTCCACATTCACAGGCCACTTCAGCGCCACAGCCGTTTTCAGATAGCCCTCAATGCAAAGGCTCTAGACACAAATATTGTTGTGAGAGCTAACTCAATCAAGGAAACACTGCATGTTGGTGAAAGGCATATTGAAGAAGAATCAGCCGAGTGGTTCTTGTGGGAGAACAACTCCATTTGGCTCACTAACTTCACATACCATCAGGCTTCCAAGCAGCTCTCAACGAAACTCAGTTTTCACACTCTATGCTTAGTGCCCTTTGAGTGCCTAGGACTGAAATGAAGCTTTTTGAGCATCCCACACAAACGAATGCTCCACATGCGGTTTTCACATGCCACCAACTCCACATTCACAGGCAACTTCAGCGCCACAGCCGTTTTCAGATAGCCCTCAATGCAAAGGCTCTAGACGCAAATATTGGTGTGAGAGCTAATTCAATCAAGGAAACACTGCATGTTGGTGAAGGGCATATTGAAGAAGGATCAGCCGAGTGGTTCTTGTGGGAGAACAACTCCATTTGGCTCACTAACTTCACACACCATCAGGCTTCCAAGCAGCTCTCAACGAAACTCAGTTTTCACACTCTATGCTTAGTGCCCTTTGAGTGCATTATCTAGGAATGAACCTGGTAGAGCATTCCAACACAAACGAATGCTCCACATGTGGGTTTCACATGCCACCAACTCCACATTCACAGGCAACTTCAGCGCCACAGCCGTTTTCAGTTAGCCCTCAATGCAAAGGCTCTAGACGCAACTATTGGTGTGAGAGCTAATTCAATCAAGGAAACACTGCATGTTGGTGAAGGGCATATTGAAGAAGGATCAGCCGAGTGGTTCTTGTGGGAGAACAACTCCATTTGGCTCACTAACTTCACACACCATCAGGCTTCCAAGCAGCTCTCAACGAAGCTCAGTTTTCACACTCTATGCTTAGTGCCCTTTGAGTGCCTAGGACTGAAATGAAACTTGGTGAGCATTCCACACGAACGAATGCTCCACATGCGGGTTTCACATGCCACCAACTCCACATTCACAGGCAACTTCAGCGCCACAGCCGTTTTCAGTTACCCCTCAATGCAAAGGCTCTAGACGCAAATATTGGTGTGAGAGCTAATTCAATCAAGGAAACACTGCATGTTGGTGAAGGGCATATTGAAGAAGAATCAGCCGAGTGGTTCTTGTGGGAGAACAACTCCATTTGGCTCACTAACTTCACACACTATTAGATTTCCAAGCAGCTCTCAAGGAAACTCAGTTTTCACACTCTATGCTTAGTGCCCTTTGAGTGCATTATCTAGGAATGAACCTGGTAGAGCATCCCACACAAACGAATGCTCCACATGCGGGTTTAGAATGCTCCACATGCGGGTTTCACATGCCACCAACTCCACATTCACAGGCCACTTCAGCGCCACAGCCGTTTTCAGATAGCCCTCAATGCAAAGGCTCTAGACGCAAATATTGTTGTGAGAGCTAACTCAATCAAGGAAACACTGCATGTTGGTGAAAGGCATATTGAAGAAGAATCAGCCGAGTGGTTCTTGTGGGAGAACAACTCCATTTGGCTCACTAACTTCACATACCATCAGGCTTCCAAGCAGCTCTCAACGAAACTCAGTTTTCACACTCTATGCTTAGTGCCCTTTGAGTGCCTAGGACTGAAATGAAGCTTTTTGAGCATCCCACACAAACGAATGCTCCACATGCGGTTTTCACATGCCACCAACTCCACATTCACAGGCAACTTCAGCGCCACAGCCGTTTTCAGATAGCCCCTCAATGCAAAGGCTCTAGACGCAAATATTGGTGTGAGAGCTCATTCAATCAAGGAAACATTGATGCTGGTGAAGTGCATATTGAAGAAGGATCAGCCGAGTGGTTCTTGTGGGAGAACAACTCCATTTGGCTCACTAACTTCACACACATCAGGCTTCCAAGCAGCTCTCAACGAAACTCAGTTTTCACACTCTATGCTTAGTGCCCTTTGAGTGCATTATCTAGGAATGAACCTGGTAGAGCATTCCAACACAAACGAATGCTCCACATGTGGGTTTCACATGCCACCAACTCCACATTCACAGGCAACTTCAGCGCCACAGCCGTTTTCAGTTAGCCCTCAATGCAAAGGCTCTAGACGCAACTATTGGTGTGAGAGCTAATTCAATCAAGGAAACACTGCATGTTGGTGAAGGGCATATTGAAGAAGGATCAGCCGAGTGGTTCTTGTGGGAGAACAACTCCATTTGGCTCACTAACTTCACACACCATCAGGCTTCCAAGCAGCTCTCAACGAAGCTCAGTTTTCACACTCTATGCTTAGTGCCCTTTGAGTGCCTAGGACTGAAATGAAACTTGGTGAGCATTCCACACGAACGAATGCTCCACATGCGGGTTTCACATGCCACCAACTCCACATTCACAGGCAACTTCAGCGCCACAGCCGTTTTCAGTTACCCCTCAATGCAAAGGCTCTAGACGCAAATATTGGTGTGAGAGCTAATTCAATCAAGGAAACACTGCATGTTGGTGAAGGGCATATTGAAGAAGAATCAGCCGAGTGGTTCTTGTGGAGAACAACTCCATTAGGCTCACTAACTTCACACACTATTAGATTTCCAAGCAGCTCTCAAGGAAACTCAGTTTTCACACTCTATGCTTAGTGCCCTTTGAGTGCCTAGGACTGAAATGAAGCTTGGTGAGCATCCCACACAAACAAATGCTCCACATGCGGGTTTCACATGCCACCAACTCCACATTTACAGGCAACTTCAGCACCACAGCCGTTTTCAGATAGCCCTCAATGCAAAGGCTCTAGATGCAAATATTGGTGTGAGAGCTAATTCAATCAAGGAAACACTGCATGTTGGTGAAGGGCATATTGAAGAAGGATCAGCCGAGTGGTTCTTGTGGGAGAACAACTCCATTTGGCTCACTAACTTCACATACCATCAGGCTTCCAAGCAGCTCTCAAGGAAACTCAGTTTTCACACTCTATGCTTAGTGCCCTTTGAGTGCCTAGGACTGAAATGAAGCTTTTTGAGCATCCCACACAAACGAATGCTCCACATGCGGTTTTCACATGCCACCAACTCCACATTCACAGGCAACTTCAGCGCCACAGCCGTTTTCAGATAGCCCTCAATGCAAAGGCTCTAGACGCAAATATTGGTGTGAGAGCTCATTCAATCAAGGAAACATTGATGCTGGTGAAGTGCATATTGAAGAAGGATCAGCCGAGTGGTTCTTGTGGGAGAACAACTCCATTTGGCTCACTAACTTCACACACCATCAGGCTTCAAGCAGCTCTCAACGAAACTCAGTTTTCACACTCTATGCTTAGTGCCCTTTGAGTGCATTATCTAGGAATGAACCTGGTAGAGCATTCCAACACAAACGAATGCTCCACATGTGGGTTTCACATGCCACCAACTCCACATTCACAGGCAACTTCAGCGCCACAGCCGTTTTCAGTTAGCCCTCAATGCAAAGGCTCTAGACGCAACTATTGGTGTGAGAGCTAATTCAATCAAGGAAACACTGCATGTTGGTGAAGGGCATATTGAAGAAGGATCAGCCGAGTGGTTCTTGTGGGAGAACAACTCCATTTGGCTCACTAACTTCACACACCATCAGGCTTCCAAGCAGCTCTCAACGAAGCTCAGTTTTCACACTCTATGCTTAGTGCCCTTTGAGTGCCTAGGACTGAAATGAAGCTTGGTGAGCATTCCACACAAACGAATGCTCCACATGCGGGTTTCACATGCCACCAACTCCACATTCACAGGCAACTTCAGCGCCACAGCCGTTTTCAGTTACCCCTCAATGCAAAGGCTCTAGACGCAAATATTGGTGTGAGAGCTAATTCAATCAAGGAAACACTGCATGTTGGTGAAGGGCATATTGAAGAAGAATCAGCCGAGTGGTTCTTGTGGAGAACAACTCCATTTGGCTCACTAACTTCACACACTATTAGATTTCCAAGCAGCTCTCAGGAAACTCAGTTTTCACACTCTATGCTTAGTGCCCTTTGAGTGCCTAGGACTGAAATGAAGCTTTTTGAGCATCCCACACAAACAAATGCTCCACATGCGGGTTTCACATGCCACCAACTCCACATTTACAGGCAACTTCAGCACCACAGCCGTTTTCAGATAGCCTCAATGCAAAGGCTCTAGATGCAAATATTGGTGTGAGAGGTAATTCAATCAAGGAAACACTGCATGTTGGTGAAGGGCATATTGAAGAAGGATCAGCCGAGTGGTTCTTGTGGGAGAACAACTCCATTTGGCTCACTAACTTCACACACCATCAGGCTTCCAAGCAGCTCTCAACGAAGCTCAGTTTTCACACTGTATGATTAGTGCCCTTTGAGTGCCTAGGACTGAGAAATCTATCTTGGTGAGCATCCCACACAAACGAATGCTCCACATGCGGGTTTCACATGCCACCAACTCCACATTCACAGGCAACTTCAGCGCCACAGCCGTATTCAGTTAGCCCTCAATGCAAAGGCTCTAGACGCAACTATTGGTGTGAGAGCTAATTCAATCAAGGAAACACTGTATGTTGGTGAAGGGCATATTGAAGAAGAATCAGCCGAGTGGTTCTTGCTGGAGAACAACTCCATTTGGCTCACTAACTTCACACACTATTAGATTTCCAAGCAGCTCTCAAGGAAACTCAGTTTTCACACTCTATGCTTAGTGCCCTTTGAGTGCCTAGGACTGAAATGAAGCTTGGTGAGCATCCCACACAAACAAATGCTCCACATGCGGGTTTCACATGCCACCAACTCCACATTCACAGGCAACTTCAGCGCCACAGCCGTTTTCAGATAGCCCTCAATGCAAAGGCTCTAGATGCAAATATTGGTGTGAGAGCTAATTCAATCAAGGAAACACTGATGCTTCTGAAGAGCATATTGTAGAAGGATCAGCATAGTGGTTCTTGCCGGAGAACAACTCCATTTGGCTCACTAACTTCACACACCATCAGGCTTCCAAGCAGCTCTCAACGAAACTCAGTTTTCACACTCTATGCTTAGTGCCCTTTGAGTGCATTATCTAGGAATGAACCTGGTAGAGCATGCCACACAAACGAATGCTCCACATGCGGGTTTCACATGCCACCAACTCCACATTCACAGGCCACTTCAGCGCCACAGCCGTTTTCAGATAGCCCTCAATGCAAAGGCTCTAGACACAAATATTGTTGTGAGAGCTAACTCAATCAAGGAAACACTGCATGTTGGTGAAAGGCATATTGAAGAAGAATCAGCCGAGTGGTTCTTGTGGGAGAACAACTCCATTTGGCTCACTAACTTCACATACCATCAGGCTTCCAAGCAGCTCTCAACGAAACTCAGTTTTCACACTCTATGCTTAGTGCCCTTTGAGTGCCTAGGACTGAAATGAAGCTTTTTGAGCATCCCACACAAACGAATGCTCCACATGCGGTTTTCACATGCCACCAACTCCACATTCACAGGCAACTTCAGCGCCACAGCCGTTTTCAGATAGCCCTCAATGCAAAGGCTCTAGACGCAAATATTGGTGTGAGAGCTAATTCAATCAAGGAAACACTGCATGTTGGTGAAGGGCATATTGAAGAAGGATCAGCCGAGTGGTTCTTGTGGGAGAACAACTCCATTTGGCTCACTAACTTCACACACCATCAGGCTTCCAAGCAGCTCTCAACGAAACTCAGTTTTCACACTCTATGCTTAGTGCCCTTTGAGTGCATTATCTAGGAATGAACCTGGTAGAGCATTCCAACACAAACGAATGCTCCACATGTGGGTTTCACATGCCACCAACTCCACATTCACAGGCAACTTCAGCGCCACAGCCGTTTTCAGTTAGCCCTCAATGCAAAGGCTCTAGACGCAACTATTGGTGTGAGAGCTAATTCAATCAAGGAAACACTGCATGTTGGTGAAGGGCATATTGAAGAAGGATCAGCCGAGTGGTTCTTGTGGGAGAACAACTCCATTTGGCTCACTAACTTCACACACCATCAGGCTTCCAAGCAGCTCTCAACGAAGCTCAGTTTTCACACTCTACGCTTAGTGCCCTTTGAGTGCCTAGGACTGAAATGAAACTTGGTGAGCATTCCACACGAACGAATGCTCCACATGCGGGTTTCACATGCCACCAACTCCACATTCACAGGCAACTTCAGCGCCACAGCCGTTTTCAGTTACCCCTCAATGCAAAGGCTCTAGACGCAAATATTGGTGTGAGAGCTAATTCAATCAAGGAAACACTGCATGTTGGTGAAGGGCATATTGAAGAAGAATCAGCCGAGTGGTTCTTGTGGGAGAACAACTCCATTTGGCTCACTAACTTCACACACTATTAGATTTCCAAGCAGCTCTCAAGGAAACTCAGTTTTCACACTCTATGCTTAGTGCCCTTTGAGTGCCTAGGACTGAAATGAAGCTTGGTGAGCATCCCACACAAACAAATGCTCCACATGCGGGTTTCACATGCCACCAACTCCACATTTACAGGCAACTTCAGCACCACAGCCGTTTTCAGATAGCCCTCAATGCAAAGGCTCTAGATGCAAATATTGGTGTGAGAGGTAATTCAATCAAGGAAACACTGCATGTTGGTGAAGGGCATATTGAAGAAGGATCAGCCGAGTGGTTCTTGTGGGAGAACAACTCCATTTGGCTCACTAACTTCACATACCATCAGGCTTCCAAGCAGCTCTCAACGAAACTCAGTTTTCACACTCTATGCTTAGTGCCCTTTGAGTGCCTAGGACTGAAATGAAGCTTTTTGAGCATCCCACACAAACGAATGCTCCACATGCGGTTTTCACATGCCACCAACTCCACATTCACAGGCAACTTCAGCGCCACAGCCGTTTTCAGATAGCCCTCAATGCAAAGGCTCTAGACGCAAATATTGGTGTGAGAGCTCATTCAATCAAGGAAACATTGATGCTGGTGAAGTGCATATTGAAGAAGGATCAGCCGAGTGGTTCTTGTGGGAGAACAACTCCATTTGGCTCACTAACTTCACACACCATCAGGCTTCCAAGCAGCTCTCAACGAAACTCAGTTTTCACACTCTATGCTTAGTGCCCTTTGAGTGCATTATCTAGGAATGAACCTGGTAGAGCATTCCAACACAAACGAATGCTCCACATGTGGGTTTCACATGCCACCAACTCCACATTCACAGGCAACTTCAGCGCCACAGCCGTTTTCAGTTAGCCCTCAATGCAAAGGCTCTAGACGCAACTATTGGTGTGAGAGCTAATTCAATCAAGGAAACACTGCATGTTGGTGAAGGGCATATTGAAGAAGGATCAGCCGAGTGGTTCTTGTGGGAGAACAACTCCATTTGGCTCACTAACTTCACACACCATCAGGCTTCCAAGCAGCTCTCAACGAAGCTCAGTTTTCACACTCTATGCTTAGTGCCCTTTGAGTGCCTAGGACTGAAATGAAGCTTGGTGAGCATTCCACACGAACGAATGCTCCACATGCGGGTTTCACATGCCACCAACTCCACATTCACAGGCAACTTCAGCGCCACAGCCGTTTTCAGTTACCCCTCAATGCAAAGGCTCTAGACGCAAATATTGGTGTGAGAGCTAATTCAATCAAGGAAACACTGCATGTTGGTGAAGGGCATATTGAAGAAGAATCAGCCGAGTGGTTCTTGTGGGAGAACAACTCCATTTGGCTCACTAACTTCACACACTATTAGATTTCCAAGCAGCTCTCAAGGAAACTCAGTTTTCACACTCTATGCTTAGTGCCCTTTGAGTGCCTAGGACTGAAATGAAGCTTTTTGAGCATCCCACACAAACAAATGCTCCACATGCGGGTTTCACATGCCACCAAC
>NW_026700611.1:0-7500 GCF_030435755.1 Ochotona princeps
ACCACCCCGAGGCCTCGCGAGACGCGAGACTTGTTCAGACGCGGGCGCCATCTTGGCTTCTGCCGTCAGCGCCATCTTGGCTTTCGCCTCTTGTCCGATCCGATACTGTGGCCACTAGATGGCGCGCAGACAGCACGAGTGGATTCTTGAAACACGCTGGGGTTTCTGGTTTGGAGTCAGTTGGGGTTGCGATGGGACGGGGAAGATGAAGGATGGGGGAGCAGGAAGAGCAAAGACAAGAGATCACAACGACAACACTGAGTCTCGAGCCCAGGGGTCAGTTCCAGATTCATCCCTTGGGCCACGTTTTTCCAAGCCCAGCTCTCCCGGGGAACCTCATCCAGTAATGAGAGAGAAAGAGAGAGAGAGAGAGAGAGAGAGAGAGAGAGAGAGAGAAAGAGAGAAAGACTGTCTCACAAAAATCAGAAACCCGGTTCAGTCCATCTCAATGTCCCCAACCACATTGGTACAGCAAAGATTTCCCTATACACACACAGCTACAACCCAGTCAGCGCCTCACCCCAAGTCCGTTCCCACAATATGTGCCAAGAGACCTTTCCTCCACCCTTGTCTCTCCTGGATGTCCCTCCCTAGGCGGTATTGTCACAAAGTGTGGAAGGGCTCTCTCCCTCCTGTGTCACAGCAGCTGAGGCCAAGCTAGGCCGAAGCCAGGAGCCAGGAACAAGATGAAATCGGTGTTCCCATACGGCAAGGCCAGTGTGTCTGCTGACAGGCTGTTGAGCGTGTGTGCGGTGCCACAATGCCAGTATCCCCCACTGTCTTGCTTTCACTTTCTGTTCTCTAGTTTTATTTTTATTTATTTATTTGGCCTTGAGGTTGACTTATTTTCATTGGGGAGGCAGATTTGCAGAGAGAAGGAGAGACAGACGGACAGAAAGATTTCCATCCGCCGGTGCACTCCCCAAATGGCCACAACCACGGCCGGAGCTGACTGGATCCGATCCGAATCCAGGCGCTGGGAGTTTCTTCCAGGCCTCCCACACAGGTGCAGGGTCCCGTACACTTGGACCACCCTCCGCTGTTTTCCCAGGGCACAAACAGGGAGCTAGATCAGAAGTGGAGCCACAGGGACATGAAAGTGGAGGAAAAGCCAGTGAAGCTATTCTGCAGCGCCCTTGCGTCTGCCTGTCCTTCCTGTGAGCTCTTGCAAGACCCAAGAAGTTCCTCAGGGACAGAAAGGATGTGCCATGGAAACAGGTTAGGGATGTGAAAGGAGAGAGAGGAAAAGAGGGAGAGAGAGAGAGAGAGAGAGAGAGAGAGAGAGAGAGAGAGAGAGAGAGAGAGATTGAAATTGAGTTAGTGAGAATGTGACAACAATTCAGTCTTCTCTGTTCCCCATTTGCAGGTAAGGTCCAGATGAGGAAAAGGAGAAAGGGAGCAGCCAGGCTGGGATTGGGCCTCTTCACCTCTCTCTCTCTCTCTCTCTCTCTCTCTATCCCAGGAGGGGGCATCACACAGCTTTCTCTTTCCAATTTGTGAGCAGAAGTGGTTGCACGCTGAGTGGTTCCTGGCCAGGATCCAGAACATGGAGGGAGAAGTAGGTGTCAGGTAAGGCCACCTGTGAGGCCTTCACGTCGGCATAGTGGCCTTTCATTCCCAATCCACCAGAGAAATCCTCGGGCAGGAAGGGCACAGGCCAGCCCATATGTCCTCCTGCTCTGCCGTCCTCAAGTCCCCTTGACTTGTCCGCAGAGCCGACCGCACACAACACCCACAACTCAGGCACAGGTGCCCCAGTCTCTCCCTCAGAGCACCCTTTCCCTTCAGTTCCGCAGAATAAGAGATGGTGAGCTGACCCTCCAACTCTTCCGCCTCCACACCCCACCCACCCACCCACCCACGGTCCATCAAAGACAAGGGGTTGGTTGGTTGGTTAGTTGGTTGGTTGGGTCCGGCCGGCATGTTAGCCTAGTGACTAAATCCTAAAGAAAAGAAAGATAGATGTGAACGCAGAGAAGAGCTGCCTTCCAAAACACACATATAATTAGCCAGGCCGGGTTGGGGCGCAAGCCAGGCTGGATTGAACTGTGAACTGGCTAGCACCCCACAGTTCGCAGGAGGGCTGGGGATGGACCAGGCCAGGCTAGGTTGCCGTACCCCAGCCCAATGGCGATAGCTGGGACTGGTGGTGGGCCATCTCAGATTGTGCCACAGCACCCACTGGCGCACGCAAGAACCGGGGGTGGTGCGGTGGGGGTGGTGGAGAGGGAGCGTGAGAACCGGAATCAAGTTAGGGCGCTGCACCCAGTCAGGCAAAAAGAGAGCCAAAATGGCTGGGCGGGTGGGTGGGTGCGTTGCGGGCGGGCGGGCGGGCGGGCGGGCGGGCCAGCCGGATTAGGCCACAACACCCAGCTGTCAGCAAAGCGCCGGGACTGCCTGGGTGAAAAAATTACATCAGGCAGGCCGGCCGGACCGCATTAGCCCCCAGACGGTCCCAAGATCTGGGGCTGGGAGCCCGCCAGCCTGCTAGGGGAACGCCAGGCAGGCAGGCAGGCAGGCAGGCAGGCAGGCAGGCAGGCACTCCTCCTGTCAGCTAGGCCGTAGCTCCCGTCGGAGAGCACGTTAAGGCCTGCCTGAACTAAAACAGCAAGCTACCCATAGATCATCAGGCCGTATGTGCCAAACATACAAGGCCTGGGCCAGAGATGTCGACAGCGTGCATCTCCCCGGACCAGACAAGAAGACGAGGGGAAGGCAAGAGTTGTTGCTTGGGCCAGGCGTGTGCGGTTGCCTAGTGGCTCCATTTCTCGGCCTGTACGTGCCGAGATCCCATACGGGTGCCGGTTCGAGTCCCAGCTGCCCCACTTCCGTCCAGCTCCCTGCCTGTGGCCTGGAAAAGCGGTCGAGGATGGCACAAAGCCTTCGGTATCGGCAGCCGCCTGTGTGGCGGAGACCGACCGGGAAGAAGCTCCCGGCTCCTGGTTTTGGTTCTGCTCAGCCCCGACCACTTGGGGAGGGAACCAGCCAGCGGGCAGGAGATATTTCTTTCTGTCTCTCCTTCTCTCAGCAACACCCCTCCCAACCACACACACACACACACACACACACACCCCTCCCAACCACACACACACACACACACTCACACACACAGACACGCGCACGCGCGCACAGGGTCCTCCTGACTGGCGTGTGGCTGCCGGCTCCACCTCAGGATCCTTCACCGTCCAACAATAAGAACCAGATTGGGTTGAAGAACAGTCAGGAAACACCACTGTTCCTGCTAGGACAGGAGGTGGACTGAACAGGGCTGGCTCATGGACCCACTGGTATGCGTGAAACCTGGCACTGGGAGAGTTTCTGATGGAGGAGCCTGGGCAACTCCTCTGGCAGGACACAGTCCCTGCAGGTAAGCGCAAGCAGCACAAATAGGAAACAGCCCAGAACAGGCTATGGAAATTATCCCACTGGTATACACATGGCATGGATTGGGGGCAAGACCAGGCTGAACCTGTTCACATCACCCGCTGGTGAGTCCGAGCGCCAGAACAGAGTGTGGGTCGAGCCAGGTTCGGTTGCGACACATACTAGTACACAATAAGGAATGCCAAGGTGAGGTGAGCCGTACCAGATGTGGTTGCAGCGCCCAAACAGCACATGTGATAGTCAGGGGGAGGAGGCAAAGCTGACAGGGGAATGTGGGCTCCCCTGCTGGACAACTACTTCCCGACTAGGCTGCAGCTCCAACCGGTCTGCGTGAGGACCGAATATGAAGCGGGCAGGATCGAACCGGACTACGACACCCGTCGGTTCACGAGGAAGACAGGCCTGGAAACAGAACGAACCCGGCAATCCCAACGACCAGCATGATCATAAGCCGATCGGTGTGACGGACGGTGTTGGACTGTGTACTAGCAGACTCGCGCAGAAATCAGGCCTGTGATCATCTCAGATGAAGTTTCTTTGGAGAGAGATCCCTCCAACTGAACTGCTGATCTTAGAACCCCAACCATGAAGAGACTGTCAGCCAGTGGATTCTGAATAGGGTTCATTGCGATTGGAACTGAGACATTGGCAGCAGTCCAGAACTGATGAACTATCAGAACTGTATGAGCAGGAGCCTCAGAGCGTGCCTCCCGTTGGGGATCTGGGATGGGTGGGAGGTTGGGTGGGGCTTTTCCCTTTTTTTTTTTTTTTTTTTTTTTCCCCTGACCCCAGATACAGGGTAAAATGATATTGATGTGGAAACAATGGTATTTCCCACTTTCACCCTGTAGCCCTTGACACTCTGTTCCCTAATCAACCAAGTAAGATTATTAAAAAATAATTTTTAAAAAAAGGTATATCAGGTTTTACAATTTCATTAATTTTTATGAATGGGTAGTATTCTATAGTGTTTGTGTGCCACATTTTCTTTATTCTGTCACCCGCTGATGGGTATCTGTGTTGATCCCGTATCTGGCTATTGTGAATTGAGCTGTGATAGCTGTAAGGGTGCAAATAACTCTCTCATATGCATTTTCATTTGGATAAAATCATAGGGCTGCGACGCTGGTTCGTATGCAGACTTTTAGATACCATTTGTTTTTTATCCAATTGGGAAACATGAGATATTTTAATGAAATTATAACTGGATAAGAAATGAGTTTTATGAAGCATGGTGGCCACTTGGGGAGTGAACCAGCCAGCGGGCAGGAGATATTTCTTTCTGTCTCTCCTTCTCTCTATATATATATCTGAGTTTCAATAAAAATAAAATGGATGGATGGATGGATGGATGGATGGATGGAGGAATTGTTTTTTCTGAACAGGCACCGACTGTGAGATGTAAGTAAGGCTCTGGACTGCTGTGTCCTGGTCGCTCGGTCCAACGCCGATCCAAGCAGAGAACCGGGCCTGGCACGGGGCACAGGCCTAGTATATTCCTGCAACCCCTCCCACCGCCCCTCCACCCCCGCCCCGCGCACCTGCACAAGGACAGGTAAGGGGTTCCTCTCTGTGTTTTGAGTAATCGGTTCAGCTAGATCGTTCTATTGAGAGGGAGGGATGCTTGATGTTGAGCAGTTCTGCTTGTTTGAGTGACAGAAGTACACGCACAGGTTAATAACACGCGTTCACATAGTTAAGGTGATGGATGGAAGAGTGAATCAATAATGCCGATGGAAAGGCCACATCAGAAGGGAGCCGTTCCTGAGAACCACTCATGGTCTGCCCCATGCGAGTCAGAAAGCAGCGGCCAGATCCCACTTTGCACTTCCAGAGCGAGCGAAGGGGAGTGACCGACTGTGGCTGACCTTTGCCCCAGTCGGAGAGGCAGATCCTTTCACTGACAAACGCCTGAGGGCAGGTATGGCTCTGGGTGGAGCGGAGAGAAAGTGAAGCCTTTGGCAGACAACGGGACTTTGAACCAACCATTTGCATTTCAATGAAGGCAATGAATGAGGCCTCTTGGAATTGAATGAGAGGTTGCGTCCCTCAAGCCAGTGGCTTCCGAAACGAAGGCTGCTGCTTTCTTGGGGCACCCCCACACACACACACACACACAGAGGCTCATTCTGACGAGGAGGCGGGGTGCGGGTGCCCTGCCTGCCCCATGCTTCTCCTTACATGTCCCTGGACCCTGGACCCTGGCTCTGGCTCTAGCTCTGGCCTGGGAAAGGAGATGTGGATTGGGGAGGTGACTTGCAAGACGTACACACAAGACCCACCCACCATCAGTGAAACACAGCTTCTCTCCCTCCTTCCTTCCCTGGGGCTTGTGGGGGAGGGGAGGGTGGTATCAGGCAGGGAGGCACTTTTTGTTTTGGCTTGGCTTTTCTCCTCTTGGGTGTCACTGGTGCACCCCAGCGTATTCCATCACCAAGCCACTTTCCGATGTGTTTCGCTTCCCTCACAGTGGTTCATTAGCCAGCACCCACTGATAGGAGAGGACTGCTTTTTACTTGACAGCATCCTAGTGCAGGGATCAAAGGGGTCAGAGAAAGTAGAGAGAGCAAAGGAAAAAGGAAAAAGTTGGGTTGTTCGGGACTCCTTAAAGAAGAATTCATGTTGTGCCACCCACGTGTGCGAAGATTTGTCAAAGTCCCCCCCCATGCCCCTTTCCTCCTCCCCCCCCCCCCCCGCTCAACCACCACCAAGCCATCACTCAGCAGGCTGGCTTCCAAGTAAATCAAATACATGCTTTAAGTGTTTGTTTTCTCTCACCTGACTCAGCACAATCGCACTCAGGGTTGCGGTGTAGCGACCAAATGTTGCCACCTGGTTGCCCAATTACTGCACCCTTAGGAATATTTAGTGGATTTCAACAACCTGGTGTTGAATGCCTTCTTTTTTTTTCTCTCTCTCCACTCCACTGAAGGCAAAATAAGATTTCCACCACCACCACCACCACCACCACCACCACCACCACCACCACCACCCCAACAGTGTGGAACATTGAAGTGGGCAGAAAACTAGTTACATTTTCCTTTAATGTGAACACCACATTTTAAGACTCTTGTATTTATTCATTTGCAAGTCAATCATGGGAGAGAGAGAGAGGAAGAGAGAGAGAGAGAGATTTGTGAGCAAGTTTGTTTGGAGCGGGGAAGGGGGGAGCGGGTGTGTCAGAGGAGATGGGAGGAAAGAAGAGAGAGGAAGAGAGAGGAGAGAGGAAGAGAGAGGGGCAAGGACGAGCAAAACAGCGAGCTCTTTGAAGAGATTCTTCCACCCACAAGTTCGTTCCCTTTTCTCTTTGTCGCTGTGTCCTTCCAATAAGCAGACATAGATGACACAGGATGGTGAGAGCTAGAGAGCGAGCGAGTGAGCCAAAAATGTGGAAACCGCGGTTCCACCAGCACCGTGACAACATTGCCAGTTTTTCTTTGTTTAAAAAAAAAATGGAAAGAGAGAGAGAGAGAGAGAGAGAGAGAGAGAGAGGAATCTTCCACCACTTCACCAGTCAGTTCAGAACTTTTCCCCCCAAATGCAGGCCTTAGAGAACTCAGAAGTTGGTGAACAGAAAGTATGGAATCCTGGTTCTCAGCGCTACACAACTCTGTTTAGGATACAAACAGGTTTTTCAACAGCTTTGGCCTCAAACCTGTGTGTGTGTGTGTGTGTGTGAGAGAGAGAGAGAGAGAGAGAGAGAGAGAGAGAGAGAGAGAGAGAACTAAGCGTTTCTGACAAAACGTGCGCAGAACCTCAACAGCAACAACTAAACCCATATGCCTCGGAGCCCCATCCAGAGGTGTTTACATGGCATTTTGACAAGATATTGAGCCAAAGCTCAGAGAGAGAATTGAGGAGAAAATAAATAAATAAATAAATAAATGGTGAAATCACGAATGTAAATTCGAATGATCTGTATTCCGGGAGTGAGTGAGTGAGTGGAATTTACCGACACCATGTCAGGATAGACAATGTGTCCGGACAGACAACGATGGAGAGTGGTGGTGGTGGGGGGGGGGGGGGAGAGATGTCATTTCCAGTGTTTTCTAACCTAAGGGAAACTTGTAGGAAAAGTAGCATGCTCCGCACCACGGTCATGAGAGCCTTGTAGGC
>NW_026700611.1:22500-35000 GCF_030435755.1 Ochotona princeps
AAGCCCAGGGCGGGAAGCGAGCAGAGCCACCCCACCACCAGGGCCACAGGGGCACAGCACGGGACAAAGCCACACACAACCCCAGGGCCCCAGGTGGCAAGCGGAAGGCCACACACCGGAGGCGACACACGCGCACCGCATGCGTGCGTGCGAGCGACCACAGGAGCCCCTCCGTCAGGCCCACAGTAGGCACCGGGACACACCCGGCCCGGCCCAGCGGGACCCTCCCCCGACCCAGAGGGGGGAGGCACGGGCCACGGCGAGGTAGAGGTGCGAGAGGCAGCGTCCGGCCCCCAGCGGAAGGGGGCCAGAAGAGCCCACGCGTAACCCCCACACACTCCCCGAGGGGAGGGCGGAGGGAACGAGCGACCATCGCCACCTAACGCACAACGAACCCGAGCCATCCGCGTCGTCAGCAGCGTGGCTACCGACACACACCAGGAGGGAAGGAACGGCGACAAGCGGGGGATACGGCACCCCATCACGTAAGGCACGTCCCTGTCGGATCGCTAGAGAAGGCTTTTCTCACCGAAGGTGGGCCGCACCCCACCAACCCCGAGCGCACCTCTCACCAGGCCGAGAGGGCCCTTCGAGGGAGCAACACCCAACCCGCGGGGCGAGCCCGAAGCCGGGCGGAGGGGTCTGCGGTAGAGGAAAGGAAGCCACCTGCCCCCACAGACGCGCAGGGGACACCAGCGGCCAAGCAAGGCCACAGGCGGCAGCAGCAGCGGCGGCGACGGGCCTGCGCTGCACCCACGCTGCCTCTTCCTTACCGCCTCGACCCCCCAGGGACTCCCACGCACCAAGCAGCACACGCCAGCGAGGCTGCGACGGCACACCCGGGAGAGAGCACACCGGGGCAGTGAAGGAGCGACGGCACCACTCGGTTCCAGGCGCCTGAGAGGCAAACGACCTGGACCGCTCCAGGAGCACCGCAGAGAGCTGAGCAGGGTCAGACTCTGCCAGACAAGCCCCGCACCACCACCGCGGGACGGGGCCCGCCCACACACCATGACACACCGACACGGCAGAGGGCGAAGGGTGTCCGCCACGTCCGAGGACCCCCGCCTGGACCCCCAACGCCAGCACCTTCAGGCGGCACAAGGCAGAGGGAGCGGAGATCGAGCCGGATTCCGCACCCCTGGCCTCTCCCACCACGCCGAGGCAGGGGAAAGAGGAACCAGGAGCCCGCAAGACAGAACGAGCAGCTCGGCAGCATTCGCCATGAATGGCCGTCCCTCGTCTGTAAGCGGCTTAGGCCCGGCCCAGGAGAGCGCCACATCACCACATCGGTCAAGTCTCGGTCTAGGATTATGACATCACGCGAGGCACAGGGGGTCACGCCCAGCGAGGACAGCTGCCAGGGGGGGGTCCGTCGGCAGCCTCGCCAGCCCCTTGCCTCTTCAGCAGCGGTGGCCAACCCCAGCGGAGGAACGCCTGACACGCACACGCGGCATAAGGCCGACGACCACTGAGACTCAGTTCTGAGGGGGTTCTGTCAGCCACCACTACGCAGCGGGCCACCTGCGGCAGAAGACGGACACGGGTATAGGACCCAGCGCCCAGCCTCACCTCTGCCGCTCTCGGGGCAAATTCTAAGCCGGAGATGGTGGCACCGTCGCAGGGCTAAACCAGGATCGCACACCAAGCTCCCGCACGAACCCAGGCAGGGAGCTCGGCACCGGATGGGCAGGGGGAACGCAGTCCAGCGCCAGGCCGCCGGCAGCCCATCGCGCTCCCCCCTACCGCCCCAGACGCGAACCCAGGGGCCCAGCTCTTCCGGTGACAGTCACCAGGAGACAGCGTGTCAGCACCTACCTGCAGATCCAAAATGACAACTGCAGGTGTAGAAATGCCCTTCCAGGGGACAACAGGGACAACCTATGGGACACAGCCGCCCCTCAGATGGGGGCCCGGGTCACAAGTCCCCAAAAACACAGCCATCGCCCACAGGGCATGCTCCTGTGGCCACCTGGTCGACCCCAGGAGTTAGAGAAAAGCAAACAACTCTACAGCCCCACCAACGGCCCCGACCAGGTCCCCCTAGGGTGCGGGTGACAAGTGTCGGGCCGGCGGCCCAGGGCCTCAGCCCCGCCAACGGCCCCGGCCGGGTCCCCTAGTGCAGGCGACAAGTGTCGGGCCGGTGGCCGTGGCCTCGCAGCCCCGCCAACGGCCCCGACCAGGTCCCCCTAGGGTGCGGGTGACAAGTGTCGGGCCGGCGGCCCAGGGCCTCAGCCCCGCCAACGGCCCCAGCCGGGTCCCCTAGTGCAGGCGACAAGTGTCGGGCCGGTGGCCGTGGCCTCGCAGCCCCGCCAACGGCCCCGACCAGGTCCCCTAGGGTGCGGGTGACAAGTGTCGGGCCGGTGGCCGTGGCCTCGCAGCCCCGCCGACGGCCCCGACCGGGTCCCCTTGTGCAGGCGACAAGCGTCTGGGCCGGCGGCCGTGGCCTCAAGCCCCACCAACGGTCCCGGCCGGGTCCCCTAGTGCAGGCGACAAGTGTCGGGCCGGTGGCCGTGGCCTCGCAGCCCCGCCGACGGCCCCGATCGAGTCCCCTAGTGCACGGTGGCAGTGATAAAAGGGTGTGCTGGTCGACCCCATGCACTCTAGCGGTACTCCAGCCCGGTTACAATCGGGAGCGAGCAGACACCTACCCACCCCCGCAGCTGCCTGCCTGCTCACTTGCAAGCCTCCAGGCTCAATCTCCGAACAGCACACGAGCCACCAAGGTCCCAGCAGGGCTGGGACTCTCCCGCCTGCAGCTTGGGGACTTTGTCACATCCTGTCCCGGGCTCTCCACCCACTTGCTCGCCCTTGCCGGCTCCAGAATGCTCTACAGCTACAGCACGGCTGCCACCAGGTGGAGTCAGACAGCCAGCACCAAGGGACAAAGGGACAGCACGCTGGATGCACGCAGCCAGGCAATGAAGCCGAGATAGGCAGGGAAATGTGTGTCACTGCCTCCCTCCCTCCCTCCCCTCGCAGGGGGTGCTGGCTGGTCCCGGCCGCCAGGTCGGTTGCTTTGCCTTGCCTCTCATTTAGAACCAAACTGTGTCGTGACCGTCACTGGTGAAATGTTAACATTCGGTGTTGATGCATGGAACACCAGGTCGCGTGGCTTGGGGAGAATCGAGTTGTAGTAGTGAGTGACCACGCATCTACTGTGACAGGATACATCTGACCTATCAGTACAGTCTTGGGGAAGGGTGGATAGACTTGGTCACACACAGGTAAAGGAAAACGGCAGACAGAAAATAAAATGAAAACACCGACATTGAGAGAGAAAAGGGAGAGAGAAACGGGGGGGGGGGGGAGAGAATGAGAACTGAAAGGAAGGCAAAACTAAGAAAGAAAGAAAAAAAAAAAAAAAAAACCAGGAAGACCAAAAACTAGGAAAGGAGAAAGACAACATAAAGGGAAGCAATGGACACAGTAGAACAAAATTTTTTGGGGGGAAAAAAAAAAAAAACAGACACACACGAGTAAAACAGATGAGGCAAGACAATAAATCCAGCATGAGGACGCGAGAGAAAAACATATATAGATTGAAAGAGAAGAGAGAAACAAGTTAAGAAGGACCAAGGAAGCCAAAGGTAAAGGAAGAAGGCAGACAGAAAATAAAATGAAAACACCGACATTGAGAGAGAGAAAAGGGAGAGAGAAACGGGGGGGGGGGGGGGCTGGGGGGAGGAGAGAATGAGAACTGAAAGGAAGGCAAAGGTAAGAATACAAAAAAAAAAAAAGAAGAAGAAGAAGAAAGACAAAAACTAAGAAAAGAGAAAGACAACATAAAGGGAAGCAATGGAAACATTAGGGGAGAACACACACACACACACACACACACACACACACACACACACGCAGGTACAACGGCCAGACACACACCGATGAGGGAAGAAAATAAATCCAGAATGAGGACGCGAGAGAAAGGCCTATAAAGATTGAACGAGAAAAAACAACTCAAGAACAACCTAGGGGAAGGCAGAGAATGTAAGGATGAAGACTGTCAAATAAAGGTGGGAGTCACAAGTGAAATTCTAGGAGATGTAGGGGAGTGGGAGAAGGAGAGGAGACAGTGAAAAGGAGAAAGCGAAAGAAAGAAAGAGAGGAAAGCGGGAATCGGCGAGCAAAACAGAGAAAGAGAGAGAGAGAGAGAGAGAAACAGAGCCTAAAAGGAATGGAGAGATCCAAGAAGAAAGAACTAAGGCAACATCCCTGGGAAGGTAACAGATCCCCCCGCCTGGACGTGGCAGGAGCACCTAGAGAGGCGCGCACAGTGCAGTCCCGGCCCGGCGGAAGGACGGTTTCTGCCGCCGCGGCCCCCTCCCCCCTCCCCCCACCGCCGGCACCGCCGCCACTGCTCAGCCAGCAAGCCAGAAGCCCGACTGTGCTTACTGCGCCTGCGCCAGACCGACTCTCTCCCTCCCTCCCTCCCTCCCTCCCTCCTCCTTCCTCGACCCCCCCAAACTCCACGCCGACCACCACCCCGAGGCCTCGCGAGACGCGAGACTTGTTCAGACGCGGGCGCCATCTTGGCTTCTGCCGTCAGCGCCATCTTGGCTTTCGCCTCTTGTCCGATCCGATACTGTGGCCACTAGATGGCGCGCAGACAGCACGAGTGGATTCTTGAAACACGCTGGGGTTTCTGGTTTGGAGTCAGTTGGGGTTGCGATGGGACGGGGAAGATGAAGGATGGGGGAGCAGGAAGAGCAAAGACAAGAGATCACAACGACAACACTGAGTCTCGAGCCCAGGGGTCAGTTCCAGATTCATCCCTTGGGCCACGTTTTTCCAAGCCCAGCTCTCCCGGGGAACCTCATCCAGTAATGAGAGAGAAAGAGAGAGAGAGAGAGAGAGAGAGAGAGAGAGAGAGAGAGAGAGAGAAAGAGAGAAAGACTGTCTCACAAAAATCAGAAACCCGGTTCAGTCCATCTCAATGTCCCCAACCACATTGGTACAGCAAAGATTTCCCTATACACACACAGCTACAACCCAGTCAGCGCCTCACCCCAAGTCCGTTCCCACAATCTGTGCCAAGAGACCTTTCCTCCACCCTTGTCTCTCCTGGATGTCCCTCCCTAGGCGGTATTGTCACAAAGTGTGGAAGGGCTCTCTCCCTCCTGTGTCACAGCAGCTGAGGCCAAGCTAGGCCGAAGCCAGGAGCCAGGAACAAGATGAAATCGGTGTTCCCATACGGCAAGGCCAGTGTGTCTGCTGACAGGCTGTTGAGCGTGTGTGCGGTGCCACAATGCCAGTATCCCCCACTGTCTTGCTTTCACTTTCTGTTCTCTAGTTTTATTTTTATTTATTTATTTGGCCTTGAGGTTGACTTATTTTCATTGGGAAGGCAGATTTGCAGAGAGAAGGAGAGACAGACGGACAGAAAGATTTCCATCCGCCGGTGCACTCCCCAAATGGCCACAACCACGGCCGGAGCTGACTGGATCCGATCCGAATCCAGGCGCTGGGAGTTTCTTCCAGGCCTCCCACACAGGTGCAGGGTCCCGTACACTTGGACCACCCTCCGCTGTTTTCCCAGGGCACAAACAGGGAGCTAGATCAGAAGTGGAGCCACAGGGACATGAAAGTGGAGGAAAAGCCAGTGAAGCTATTCTGCAGCGCCCTTGCGTCTGCCTGTCCTTCCTGTGAGCTCTTGCAAGACCCAAGAAGTTCCTCAGGGACAGAAAGGATGTGCCATGGAAACAGGTTAGGGATGTGAAAGGAGAGAGAGGAAAAGAGGGGGAGAGAGAGAGAGAGAGAGAGAGAGAGAGAGAGATTGAAATTGAGTTAGTGAGAATGTGACAACAATTCAGTCTTCTCTGTTCCCCATTTGCAGGTAAGGTCCAGATGAGGAAAAGGAGAAAGGGAGCAGCCAGGCTGGGATTGGGCCTCTTCACCTCTCTCTCTCTCTCTCTCTCTCTCTCTCTCTCTCTCTCTCTCTCTCTCTCTATCCCAGGAGGGGGCATCACACAGCTTTCTCTTTCCAATTTGTGAGCAGAAGTGGTTGCACGCTGAGTGGTTCCTGGCCAGGATCCAGAACATGGAGGGAGAAGTAGGTGTCAGGTAAGGCCACCTGTGAGGCCTTCACGTCGGCATAGTGGCCTTTCATTCCCAATCCACCAGAGAAATCCTCGGGCAGGAAGGGCACAGGCCAGCCCATATGTCCTCCTGCTCTGCCGTCCTCAAGTCCCCTTGACTTGTCCGCAGAGCCGACCGCACACAACACCCACAACTCAGGCACAGGTGCCCCAGTCTCTCCCTCAGAGCACCCTTTCCCTTCAGTTCCGCAGAATAAGAGATGGTGAGCTGACCCTCCAACTCTTCCGCCTCCACACCCCACCCACCCACCCACCCACGGTCCATCAAAGACAAGGGGTTGGTTGGTTGGTTAGTTGGTTGGTTGGGTCCGGCCGGCATGTTAGCCTAGTGACTAAATCCTAAAGAAAAGAAAGATAGATGTGAACGCAGAGAAGAGCTGCCTTCCAAAACACACATATAATTAGCCAGGCCGGGTTGGGGCGCAAGCCAGGCTGGATTGAACTGTGAACTGGCTAGCACCCCACAGTTCGCAGGAGGGCTGGGGATGGACCAGGCCAGGCTAGGTTGCCGTACCCCAGCCCAATGGCGATAGCTGGGACTGGTGGTGGGCCATCTCAGATTGTGCCACAGCACCCACTGGCGCACGCAAGAACCGGGGGTGGTGCGGTGGGGGTGGTGGAGAGGGAGCGTGAGAACCGGAATCAAGTTAGGGCGCTGCACCCAGTCAGGCAAAAAGAGAGCCAAAATGGCTGGGCGGGTGGGTGGGTGCGTTGCGGGCGGGCGGGCGGGCGGGCGGGCGGGCCAGCCGGATTAGGCCACAACACCCAGCTGTCAGCAAAGCGCCGGGACTGCCTGGGTGAAAAAATTACATCAGGCAGGCCGGCCGGACCGCATTAGCCCCCAGACGGTCCCAAGATCTGGGGCTGGGAGCCCGCCAGCCTGCTAGGGGAACGCCAGGCAGGCAGGCAGGCAGGCAGGCAGGCAGGCAGGCACTCCTCCTGTCAGCTAGGCCGTAGCTCCCGTCGGAGAGCACGTTAAGGCCTGCCTGAACTAAAACAGCAAGCTACCCATAGATCATCAGGCCGTATGTGCCAAACATACAAGGCCTGGGCCAGAGATGTCGACAGCGTGCATCTCCCCGGACCAAACAAGAAGACGAGGGGAAGGCAAGAGTTGTTGCTTGGGCCAGGCGTGTGCGGTTGCCTAGTGGCTCCATTTCTCGGCCTGTACGTGCCGAGATCCCATACGGGTGCCGGTTCGAGTCCCAGCTGCCCCACTTCCGTCCAGCTCCCTGCCTGTGGCCTGGAAAAGCGGTCGAGGATGGCACAAAGCCTTCGGTATCGGCAGCCGCCTGTGTGGCGGAGACCGACCGGGAAGAAGCTCCCGGCTCCTGGTTTTGGTTCTGCTCAGCCCCGACCACTTGGGGAGGGAACCAGCCAGCGGGCAGGAGATATTTCTTTCTGTCTCTCCTTCTCTCAGCAACACCCCTCCCAACCACACACACACACACACACACACACACACACACACACCCCTCCCAACCACACACACACACACACACACTCACACACACAGACACGCGCACGCGCGCACAGGGTCCTCCTGACTGGCGTGTGGCTGCCGGCTCCACCTCAGGATCCTTCACCGTCCAACAATAAGAACCAGATTGGGTTGAAGAACAGTCAGGAAACACCACTGTTCCTGCTAGGACAGGAGGTGGACTGAACAGGGCTGGCTCATGGACCCACTGGTATGCGTGAAACCTGGCACTGGGAGAGTTTCTGATGGAGGAGCCTGGGCAACTCCTCTGGCAGGACACAGTCCCTGCAGGTAAGCGCAAGCAGCACAAATAGGAAACAGCCCAGAACAGGCTATGGAAATTATCCCACTGGTATACACATGGCATGGATTGGGGGCAAGACCAGGCTGAACCTGTTCACATCACCCGCTGGTGAGTCCGAGCGCCAGAACAGAGTGTGGGTCGAGCCAGGTTCGGTTGCGACACATACTAGTACACAATAAGGAATGCCAAGGTGAGGTGAGCCGTACCAGATGTGGTTGCAGCGCCCAAACAGCACATGTGATAGTCAGGGGGAGCAAAGCTGACAGGGGAATGTGGGCTCCCCTGCTGGACAACTACTTCCCGACTAGGCTGCAGCTCCAACCGGTCTGCGTGAGGACCGAATATGAAGCGGGCAGGATCGAACCGGACTACGACACCCGTCGGTTCACGAGGAAGACAGGCCTGGAAACAGAACGAACCCGGCAATCCCAACGACCAGCATGATCATAAGCCGATCGGTGTGACGGACGGTGTTGGACTGTGTACTAGCAGACTCGCGCAGGAATCAGGCCTGTGATCATCTCAGATGAAGTTTCTTTGGAGAGAGATCCCTCCAACTGAACTGCTGATCTTAGAACCCCAACCATGAAGAGACTGTCAGCCAGTGGATTCTGAATAGGGTTCATTGCGATTGGAACTGAGACATTGGCAGCAGTCTAGAACTGATGAACTATCAGAACTGTATGAGCAGGAGCCTCAGAGCGTGCCTCCCGTTGGGGATCTGGGATGGGTGGGAGGTTGGGTGGGGCTTTTCCCTTTTTTTTTTTTTTTTTTTTTCCCCTGACCCCAGATACAGGGTAAAATGATATTGATGTGGAAACAATGGTATTTCCCACTTTCACCCTGTAGCCCTTGACACTCTGTTCCCTAATCAACCAAGTAAGATTATTAAAAAATAATTTTTAAAAAAAGTATATCAGGTTTTACAATTTCATTAATTTTTATGAATGGGTAGTATTCTATAGTGTTTGTGTGCCACATTTTCTTTATTCTGTCACCCGCTGATGGGTATCTGTGTTGATCCCGTATCTGGCTATTGTGAATTGAGCTGTGATAGCTGTAAGGGTGCAAATAACTCTCTCATATGCATTTTCATTTGGATAAAATCATAGGGCTGCGACGCTGGTTCGTATGCAGACTTTTAGATACCATTTGTTTTTTATCCAATTGGGAAACATGAGATATTTTAATGAAATTATAACTGGATAAGAAATGAGTTTTATGAAGCATGGTGGCCACTTGGGGAGTGAACCAGCCAGCGGGCAGGAGATATTTCTTTCTGTCTCTCCTTCTCTCTATATATATATCTGAGTTTCAATAAAAATAAAATGGATGGATGGATGGATGGATGGATGGATGGATGGAGGAATTGTTTTTTCTGAACAGGCACCGACTGTGAGATGTAAGTAAGGCTCTGGACTGCTGTGTCCTGGTCGCTCGGTCCAACGCCGATCCAAGCAGAGAACCGGGCCTGGCACGGGGCACAGGCCTAGTATATTCCTGCAACCCCTCCCACCGCCCCTCCACCCCCGCCCCGCGCACCTGCACAAGGACAGGTAAGGGGTTCCTCTCTGTGTTTTGAGTAATCGGTTCAGCTAGATCGTTCTATTGAGAGGGAGGGATGCTTGATGTTGAGCAGTTCTGCTTGTTTGAGTGACAGAAGTACACGCACAGGTTAATAACACGCGTTCACATAGTTAAGGTGATGGATGGAAGAGTGAATCAATAATGCCGATGGAAAGGCCACATCAGAAGGGAGCCGTTCCTGAGAACCACTCATGGTCTGCCCCATGCGAGTCAGAAAGCAGCGGCCAGATCCCACTTTGCACTTCCAGAGCGAGCGAAGGGGAGTGACCGACTGTGGCTGACCTTTGCCCCAGTCGGAGAGGCAGATCCTTTCACTGACAAACGCCTGAGGGCAGGTATGGCTCTGGGTGGAGCGGAGAGAAAGTGAAGCCTTTGGCAGACAACGGGACTTTGAACCAACCATTTGCATTTCAATGAAGGCAATGAATGAGGCCTCTTGGAATTGAATGAGAGGTTGCGTCCCTCAAGCCAGTGGCTTCCAAAACGATGGCTGCTGCTTTCTTGGGGCACACCCCCCCACCCACACACACACAGAGGCTCATTCTGACGAGGAGGCGGGGTGCGGGTGCCCTGCCTGCCCCATGCTTCTCCTTACATGTCCCTGGACCCTGGACCCTGGCTCTGGCTCTAGCTCTGGCCTGGGAAAGGAGATGTGGATTGGGGAGGTGACTTGCAAGACGTACACACAAGACCCACCCACCATCAGTGAAACACAGCTTCTCTCCCTCCTTCCTTCCCTGGGGCTTGTGGGGGAGGGGAGGGTGGTATCAGGCAGGGAGGCACTTTTTGTTTTGGCTTGGCTTTTCTCCTCCTGGGTGTCACTGGTGCACCCCAGCGTATTCCATCACCAAGCCACTTTCCGATGTGTTTCGCTTCCCTCACAGTGGTTCATTAGCCAGCACCCACTGATAGGAGAGGACTGCTTTTTACTTGACAGCATCCTAGTGCAGGGATCAAAGGGGTCAGAGAAAGTAGAGAGAGCAAAGGAAAAAGGAAAAAGTTGGGTTGTTCGGGACTCCTTAAAGAAGAATTCATGTTGTGCCACCCACGTGTGCGAAGATTTGTCAAAGTCCCCCCCCCCATGCCCCTTTCCTCCTCCCCCCCCCCCCCCCCCCCCGCTCAACCACCACCAAGCCATCACTCAGCAGGCTGGCTTCCAAGTAAATCAAATACATGCTTTAAGTGTTTGTTTTCTCTCACCTGACTCAGCACAATCGCACTCAGGGTTGCGGTGTAGCGACCAAATGTTGCCACCTGGTTGCCCAATTACTGCACCCTTAGGAATATTTAGTGGATTTCAACAACCTGGTGTTGAATGCCTTCTTTTTTTTCTCTCTCTCTCTCCACTCCACTGAAGGCAAAATAAGATTTCCACCACCACCACCACCACCACCACCACCACCCCAACAGTGTGGAACATTGAAGTGGGCAGAAAACTAGTTACATTTTCCTTTAATGTGAACACCACATTTTAAGACTCTTGTATTTATTCATTTGCAAGTCAATCATGGGAGAGAGAGAGAGGAAGAGAGAGAGAGAGAGATTTGTGAGCAAGTTTGTTTGGAGCGGGGAAGGGGGGAGCGGGTGTGTCAGAGGAGATGGGAGGAAAGAAGAGAGAGGAAGAGAGAGGAGAGAGGAAGAGAGAGGGGCAAGGACGAGCAAAAGAGCGAGCTCTTTGAAGAGATTCTTCCACCCACAAGTTCCTTCCCTTTTCTCTTTGTCGCTGTGTCCTTCCAATAAGCAGACATAGATGACACAGGATGGTGAAAGCTAGAGAGCGAGCGAGCGAGCCAAAAATGTGGAAACCGCGGTTCCACCAGCACCGTGACAACATTGCCGGTTTTTCTTTGTTTAAAAAAAAAAATGGAAAGAGAGAGAGAGAGAGAGAGAGAGAGGAATCTTCCACCACTTCACCAGTCAGTTCAGAACTTTTCCCCCCAAATGCAGGCCTAGAGAACTCAGAAGTTGGTGAACAGAAAGTATGGAATCCTGGTTCTCAGCGCTACACAACTCTGTTTAGGATACAAACAGGTTTTTCAACAGCTTTGGCCTCAAACCTGTGTGTGTGTGTGTGTGTGTGTGTGTGTGTGAGAGAGAGAGAGAGAGAGAGAGAGAGAGAGAGAGAGAGAGAACTAAGCGTTTCTGACAAAACGTGCGCAGAACCTCAACAGCAACAACTAAACCCATATGCCTCGGAGCCCCATCCAGAGGTGTTTACATGGCATTTTGACAAGATATTGAGCCAAAGCTCAGAGAGAGAATTGAGGAGAAAATAAATAAATAAATAAATGGTGAAATCACGAATGTAAATTCGAATGATCTGTATTCCGGGAGTGAGTGAGTGAGTGGAATTTACCGACACCATGTCAGGATAGACAATGTGTCCGGACAGACAACGATGGAGAGTGGTGGTGGTGGTGGTGGGGGGGGGGGGGGGAAGAGATGTCATTTCCAGTGTTTTCTAACCTAAGGGAAACTTGTAGGAAAAGTAGCATGCTCCGCACCACGGTCATGAGAGCCTTGTAGGCGCACGTGCTAAACTCCACACACATGATTTCCATCACCTTCGATTCAATGTGCACCTAGATCGAGGGGTTTCCCAGACACTAGAGCGCTCTTTGCAGACTCTGGGTTTGGTGGGCATGGTGGCACGACAGCGGCAGTGGCAGTGGCACTGAAGTCCAGGCCGCTCTAGGTAGGTCTGAAAAGACGTCCCTCTCTCCGTTCCAGCAGAAGCTGGCCCAAGGGCTTGGGACCCCGCCCACAGCACAGGCAGCCAGTGGTGGGTATCTACGTGTAGGTGGTCGTCTCGCCATCATGAGGTAGAGAAATCTCTGCCACGCCGTCCCTCCCTCCCTACAACCCCCCGTCCCGTCCCGCAAGGCTAACTAAGCAAGATCCCAGGCTACCAAGGAGAAGCAGGAGGGACTCTCCCCAGAGTCGGCCCGGGGTGAAGGGCAGTCCAGTCATGTGGTGGATGGGAGAGGGAAGAAGAGGGGTCCGGCATGGCTTGCTCTCAAAGCCGTCATTGGGC